>NC_088866.1:25829334-25831834 GCF_032884065.1 Artemia franciscana
AGACCCCGGGGACCCGGGACACCGGGATACAAATGACGACCGGGACACAGGGAATATAAATGACGACCGGGACACAGGGACACAACTACAACGGGGACACCGGGGGAAACAGGGGGATATAAATGACGACCGGGACACCGGGACAGGGAATGGTCGTTAGCAATCACCATCAACAAAGCTCAAGGGCAATCATTAGAATCATGAGGTATAGATCTGAATACAGATTGTTTTCCCATGGACCATTATATGTTGCATGTTCAAGAGTCGGTAAACCTGACAATCTATTTATATGCAAAGACAATGGGACAGCAAAGAATGTTGTATATTCGCAAGTTTTACGTAGTTAAGACCATATATATATATATATATATATATATATATATATATATATATATATATATATATATATATATATATATATATTTATATATATATATATATATATATATATATATATATATATATATATATATATATTATATATATATATATATATATATATATATATATATATATATATATATATATATATATATATATATATATATATATTCACAGGTGGGACATAGGGACACAACTACAATGGCGCGTAACTATTATGGCGCGTAACGACTTACGCGCGCGGGGGGGCTTGGGGGGGGCGCGAAGCGCCCCCACCAACTAGCTAGTATATATATATAATATATATATACATATATATATTATATATATATATATATATATATATATATATATATATATATATATATATATATATATATATGTATATATATATATATATATATATATATATATATATATATATATATATATATATATATATATATATATATATATATATATATATATATATATATATATATATATATATATATATATATATATATATATATATATATATATATATAATATATATATATATATATATATATATATATATATATATATATATATATATATATATATATATATATATATATGAGCTAAAAGAATTGAGTCTTTCGATTTTGCAACAATGTATACTAATTTATCACTTAATGTAGTGTTAGAAAATTTAAAACGGTTATCAAGAAATCTTTCCTCTTATCTAGTAAGAGGTTCTTAAAAATAGACACTTATAATAAAAAAAGCTATATGGACAAACTGCTTTAAGACTACAGTAAACACGAGATGTTACAGTTTAGATATTATTTTTGATTTATTACAATTTGTTTTACATAATACTTATATAAGATTTAATGGTAACTTGTACAGGCAAATTGTGGGAATTCCATGGGGGGGGGGGAATGCCAGCCCATTTATAGCTTACTTGTTTTTAAGTCAACTCAAATATAAATATATGATGGATAAGAATAATCCAAATAATTTAAAACATGTTTTGTCAAATAACAAAAGATATTTAGATAATATTTTGGTTTTAAATTGTAATGAATTTATTGATATATCCATCAGAGCTTACTCTTGAACCTAGTCATGGCACTGGTCTAGAAGATCATTTCTTAGATTTGAATATTAATATTTCTGATAGTAATAAATTAGGTTTTAAAATGTATAATAAAACGGATGATTTCGATTTTGAAGTCAATTAATTTCCCTTTCCCTGAAAGTAATATACACTCAAATATCACATATTCAGTATTTTTCTCACAGTTACTTAGATATGCAAGGATTTGTAGTAATTATATTGATTTTAAAAATAGATGTAAAATTTTAAGCCAAAAATTGAGTTAAAGAGGTTTTTCTGTAAATAAATTAACTTGGCAATTTAAAAATTTAGTTTTCATTATAATGAACTTTTAAATAAATACCGAAAGAATTATCTTGAAATACTTAGCAAAATGTTTGGTTGATTTTGATTTTCCTTGTTATTGAGTTTGGTGTGTCCCTAACTTTTGACAGTGGATTTCTGGAGGATTTTGCATATATTGTATTTTCAAATGGTCTTATTTTGGATTCATTTCCTTGATTTTATCTAGGTCATATGTACATCAATAGAGAAAAATTTGATAGAGTGAAAAAATTTTAATAATTGTTTAGTATTAATACAGATTGTGAATTCGTAACATAAATACACGAGGGCCAGAACAAAGGTATGATAAGCTTATTTGGCGTTACTTGGTTGTTCAGCATTTGTTTTTTCAATGGCATATATTTTGGGGGTGATACCTAGCACGGAGATACCATGAGGAATTTATGGTAGGCACGCCACTTGCCTGGGTAGGGATTTTAAAGTGCCGAAACCCTATTGGCAAGTGTGTATTCTCCTGATGAGCCCTTGTGTTCGGTTGTTGCCTCTGAATTATTTGTCTTTTTTACTGTTTATAATATTTGGTAAATGACGACTTATACTTACTTACGACACGACTGCCTGTCCAAGGATTATTCTTTATGGTTGATTATGTCTGGCTATGCTGTTTGGCCTATGTAATTGTATGGATGAGTAGGGTTAGGCCTCATTCAAGTACTGATTCATATTAATTACTAATGTAGGAAAACAGTC
>NC_088866.1:25834334-25853395 GCF_032884065.1 Artemia franciscana
TTCTACGTATTGATTTTCACTGTCCCATGTGTTCTATTGCAGTTTTTTCAAAGATATTTGATCATTAAAGCAAGTCCAATTTCAAACAATAATATCTACTAAGC
Source organism: Artemia franciscana (assembly GCF_032884065.1). NCBI lineage: Eukaryota > Metazoa > Arthropoda > Branchiopoda > Anostraca > Artemiidae > Artemia > Artemia franciscana. Next base: position 25,834,439 of record NC_088866.1, read on the forward strand.
TTCAAAGTTTTGGTTTTCTTTTTTAAGGTGTTTTAATTCTTGTAATCCCTTGTTTTTTGATTTTAATTTTTTTCTCTTTTAGTTTTTTTTGGTTGTTTACCTTTTTTGTTTTTTTTCGTTTTTTCTTCATTTTTATTTCATTTTTTAGTTTTTTCCGGAACGTGCCCCAGCAACACGTGTGCAAGGTGCTAATTTGTAATTGCGTAAAACTTGCGGACATACAACTGGTAATTCCTCGACATGCATTCTTTTTTTACTTTCTCTTTCAGCCGCAAGCCAGGTTTCGCGTTGCTCTTGTAATGCATCGATACGTTTTCTTTTGGTAATTGCTTTCTGAGCCGCAAGCCTAACTCCCCACCCCTCCGCTAAGGCAACATGTATGCAAGGTGCTAATTTTTAACTGTGTAAAACTTGTGGATATACAACATTCTTCGCGGTCCCATTGTCTGTGCATATAAATAGATTGTCCGGTTTATCGACTCTTGAGCATGCAACATATAATTGTCCATGGGAAAAACGACCTGTATTAAGATATATATCGCATTTTTTTTAATGATTGCCCTTGAGCTTTGCTTATGGTGATTGCAAATACTAATCGAATTCGGAGTCGCAATCTTTCAAATTGAAAAGGCAGATCCGTTGCAATCATAGGAATGCGAGGAATAAGGACAGCATCACCCTTGGAAGACCCTGTCAAGATTGTTGCCTCTATTACGTTTTCCATTGTTCTTCTTTTTACGGCAAGTCCGTTTAGTTTTTTTCAGTTTTTCTTCTTTTTTTAGTTTCCTTTTTCTTCTTTATTTTTGTTTTTTTCCCTTTTTCAAAGAAGATAGTGTAACGGACAGACAGACAGTAGATTTTTATTTATATAGATAGATAGATTGTTTTTTCTGCTGGAATCATGGGAATGCGAGGAATAAAAACAGCCTCACCTTCGGAGGACCCTGTCAAGATTGTTGCCTCTATTATGTTTTCCGTTGTTTTTTTATGGCAAGTCGCGTGCCGTTGCAAAGCTTTGATGGGTTAATATTTCGCAACATGATTGTTGTTACGCTTATTTTTAGTTGTAGCACATGTGGTGGAAACCCTTTTTTTTCTTTTTTCAGTTTTTTTCTTTTTCAGTTTTTTTTTAATATTTGTTCTTTTTTAGTTTTTTCTCTTTTTGTTTTTTATTTTTTTGTTTTTTTCTTTTTTATCTTTTTAGTTTTTTAATTTTTATCCTTTTTTAGTTTTTTTCCAGTTTTTTTTGTTCTTTTTTTTTAGTTTTCTTTTTCTTATTTATTTTTTGTTTTTTTTCCTTTTTTTTTATAGAAGATAGTGTAACGGACAGACAGACAGTACATTTTTATTTATATAGGTAGGTAGAGAGTTTTTAGTTTTTCTTTGTTTTTAGTTTTTTTATTTTTTTAGTTATTTTCTTCTTTATTTTTTGCTTTTTTAGTTTTAATTTTTTAGTTTTTTTCCTTTTGTCCTTTTTAGTTTTTTTTAGTTTTTTTCGCTTTTTTAATACAAGATAGTGTAACGGACAGACAGACAGTACGTTTATATATATGTATATATATATATATATATATATATATATATATATATATATATATATATATATATATATATATATATATATATATATACATATATATAAACGTACTGTCTGTCTGTCCGTTACACTATCTTCTATTAAAAAAGGGAAAAAAACTAAAAAAAAAACTAAAAAGGACAAAAGGAAAAAAACTAAAAAATTAAAACTGAAAAAGCAAAAAATAAAGAAGAAAATATATATATATATATATATATATATATATATATATATATATATATATATATATATATATATATATATATATAGTTTTGTTTTCGTTTGGTTCTCTAATAATAGTTATTTTATTTTCCGAGAGATTCACATCTTGCTCGGTGCTAATTTGTCAATGTTTTAATTTTTTATATCATAATTGTTTTTAATCTTTCAAGTTATTCTTAAATACGAAACAGCAGAAGTACTTTTTTATTTTCTGTAGAAGAGAATTTGGATTTTCTTTTTTACTAATACGGACAAATAAGACGAAAATAGCACAAACGAAGTTGTATGCATTGGTCGAGTGAGATTGATTTACAATTAACAAGTCCCAACTGTGATTTTCCAAATTTCACTACTTATATTCGTTAAAAATGTGTTGTTTTAGTTTAATACATTAATTTTTTAATGTACACACTAGGATTTAACATAAAAAGATTATTGTTAGTTGTTTTTGATTTTGCGGAATTCAATGTGAAATGTTTTCAGTGGATTGTGCAAAACCTAAAATCTAAGTCGGTTCATCTCTATCTGGTTTGGACCTCTTTCGTTCCATGAAAATTTCTGAAATAAACTGGAATATTTAAGGATTTAATATTTAATTCAAAGCTAAAATCTCGAACTCACAATGTATATAAAACTTATGATAATTTTCCTTACCCTCTATACATAGTACTGTAAAAACAATGTTCCTTTACAGTTATTTCATTACACTGGAATAACAAAATATGTGTTTATAGTCTTATTCAGATTACATTCAAATCCTTTAACACAGCATACTTTTCCTGCTCTATTATTCAAGTAACGAAAAACAAATTTAGCAATGATTAAAATCTTCTGGCTTCAAATCACTGAAATACTTGCCACTTTCGCATTTTGGTTCTCCTTTTACTCTATTTCTCTTCGGTGGGCTTTTTACTAACCATTCAATTGAGCAGTCACATGACAACGCTGTTCCATCGGTCGTACTCCATATAAGTGAATTGCCTTCTTTATCTAGAAAACTTTCAAACAAATCTTCTTCTATTGTATACATTGCGTTGTTTGACAAATCCAATTCAGCACCATCCAAGTCTGATATAAAAACAAGTGCTATTGTTTTACTTTAAAATTCAAAAAAAAAAACAAAATTAAACTTAAGTATAGAAATCAGACACAGAGTCAATAAATGTATCAGGATTAAATATTTGGGTTAGGCAGCCTTAAAGGTGGGTATAGGGGGTTGAGTTTAGGAGTAAAAGGTTTGTTCTACAGGAGCAGGAGTAGAAATGCACCGTGAGTCCAAAAGCGTTCAATTAGAGGTATCAAACAATCCCAAAGGATAGGCGTTAAGTGAATCCAGGGTAACTGCATATCGAAGCAGCTATCCAGTAAAAAAAAACAACACAGAAGTGTATTTCGTAATCATGCGTTAAAAAGGAAAGTGCAGTATAATATTTGCAATATTCTGGAGCAACTAATAAAGGTAATGACTCAAGTATTCACAAATGTGAAATTTTGCTCTCTTCGCCCAATTTTGATATTATCATGTTTACCATAAAAAATACCAAACATACCAAAATTATAAAAATACCCGCACCGGTGGTACAGTAAAATGTAAAAAATTGTGAAAATACCAAACTATTTTAGTTTTTATTCTTTGCCTGTTTTTTCCCCGATCCGCTGAGTTTTTTCAATAATAAATGGGTAATTTTGCTCCCTTCTCTCAATTTTAATATTATCACTTTTATCTTAATATTTTAGTTTTTTTTGTACTTTGCCTTTTTTCAATCTATTTCTTCAATTTCCAAAACGTAAGTGCACAAAATGAATTTATGCGTCAGTGCCAACCTTAGACACGGTAATCCATGGCTGCTCTGAACGAAAAAAGCCTATATCGCATCTCCTTATGGTCTTTGGTTTCCCTCTCTACAGACCTTCTAAGGACTATTCTTGATAAAAAAAAAAACAAAAAAAAAAAAACACTACCTTTCACAAAAAGATAAATGATTAAAGCGCTATTTTTTTAGATGTTGTGCTTTTTTATGATCTTTTTTTAGTTTTATGACTCTGAAATGTATATTCGACCCTTTGGGATTGTGATAGAATTTTTTTCAAATAAATATCTTATCTCTTGCGTAAAATTGTCTTTTTGTCTTTGTAAAACTTTTTGTTAGGTAATACAGCAAGTCTTTTCAAACTGAAAAACTAAACGTATTTTGAACAGTGTGCTTTAGTTTTCCAAAACATGGGTTAAGACCCCTTAGCACCTAAGCAAAACCCCGTCATTTCTTCATTTAGTATATTTTTTTTTCTTTGACCAGATTTTAAGTTAACAATGTCTAGCCCCTAGCACCATTAACATATCCCCATAGATTATTATTGTGTTGCGAGAGGAACACTTTGGTTTTGTCCCATTTTTTTCCTATGCTGCCGATCTCAGCTTATTCCTGGAAACTGGTAAGGGTCTAACCTATGCGGTTTTTACAGAAAGTGTGGACCTCAGGCCGGATTGATGAATTAAATAAAAAAAAACAAGTTTTTTGAAATGAAAGTAAGGAGCGACATTAAAACTTAAAACGAACAGAAATTACTCCGTATATGAGAGGGGCTTTTCCTCCTCGACACCCCGCTCTTTACGCTAAAGTTTTTTTATTGTTTTAAAAAGTAGAGTTGCGAGAAAGAATCAAACTTTAGCGCAAGGAGCGGGGTGTCGAGGAGGAAAAGCCCCTTTCATATACGGAGTAATTTCTGTTCGTTTTAAGTTTTAATGTTGCTCCTTACTTTCATTTCAAAAAACTTGTTTTTTTTATTTAATTTCTGAAAGTTTTTGAATTAATGCATGTCTGATTTTGGCTCTCCGTACATAAATTATTAAAATGAAATTTGCATATTAATTCTATTTTTGGCTAAATGGCTTTCTCTTAGTTTTGACCAGACGATTTTGAGAAATAAGGGGTGGGGAAGGAGGCCTAGTTGCCCTCCAATTTTTCGGTTTCTTAGAAAGGCAACTAGATCTTTTAATTTTTAACGAACGTTTTTATTAGTAAAAATATACGTAACTTAAGAATTAACTTACGTAACAAACTTTTATATTAATATATTTTTGATTATATATATGAGGGGGTTGGTCCCCTCGTTAATACCTCGCTCTTCACACTAAATCTTATTTTGTCCCAATTCTTTAAGAATGACCCCTGAATCAGAAAGGCCGTAGAATAAATAGTTGAAATTACTTAAAAATTTTTAGAATAAAGAGCGAAGTATTTATCTCCTCCTAAATACCTCGCTCTTTATGCTAAAGTATTTGTAGAACCCCTCATATGCGTAATAATCTCTGTTCGTTTTAATGCTTCTCCTTACTTTCAATTGAAAAAAACTTTTTCATGTTTATATTTTCATTGTTTTTTTTTTAATAGTAATGCTAGAAAATCCTGCGCCCTTTTCATTGAATTTCTCTTCCCCAATGAAATATTCCTCCAAGGAAAGATCCTCCCATATAGCCCCCTCCCCTGAACCCCACACCCAAACCAAAAAAATCCCCCTGATAACGTCAGTACACTTCCCAGTAACCATTACTGTATGTAAACATTGGTCAAAGTTTGTAACTTGCAGCCCCTCCTCCAGGGACTGTGGGGGGTAAGTCATCCCCAACGACATAGTTATTAGAGTTTTCGACTATGCGGAACAAAATGGCTATCTCAAAATTTTGATCCATTGACTTTGGGAAAAAATGAGCGTGGGAGGGGGCCTAGGTGTCCTCTAATTTTTTTGGTCACTTAAAAAGGGCACTAGAACTTCTCATTTCCGTTAGAATGAGCCCTATTGCAACACTCTAGGAACACTTGGTCGATACGATGACCCCTGGGAAAAAAAAAAAAACAAAAAAAAAATAAACACGCACCCGTGATTTGTCTTATGGCAAAAAATACAAAATTCCACATTTTTGTAGATTGGACCTTGAAATTTTCCTATGACTTTTAGGGGGGTTTTACCCCCTATTTTCCAAAATAAGGCAAATTTTCTCAGGATCGTAACTTTTGATGATAAAGACTAAATTCGATGAAACTTATATATTTGAAATCAGCATAAAAATCCGATTCTTTTGATATATCTTTTAGCATCGAAATTCCGTTTTTTAGAGTTTCGTTTACTATTGAGCCGGGTCGCTCCTTACTACAGTTCGTTACCACGAACTGTTTGATATGACATTACATTTTGGAAAGCTCCGCGGAACTCTTGCCTGGGGCCAAAAAGGTTGCTTTTTGCTTGTCCAAGAACCAGAGCCTATGGTGTCCGAAGTGAAGTGGAGTTCTATAGCCTATGTCAGAGAGGAGTATCTGAAGTTGTGCAGCCAAGCTTTCGTTTCATCAAACCATGTTTCTGCTTTCGAGTGGAAAGCTCCGTTCTAGCAAGCAAGCAGGCAGGCACCACTTTCAAATTGAAGATGGCCTAAAATCTATTTGTCAAATATATGCGGTAGTTACCCGACCCCACAGCCAATATATCTTCTTTGAGTGATAAATAGAAAAATTTACAGAAGCAAAAATGTGGCATTGTTGCCATCTATTGTCTCTACCCATTTCTGTTCGTGATTTCAGCTGAGTTTATCATTCGGTTTTCTGGACTTGGGATTGCGGTAAAAAAATGGTATCAGATGTGCCTAGTAAACTTTAAAAGTTCTCTCATTGCTAAAGAAATTGGAGCTTATCCTTTGCTTCTTTCTAAGTGGTGACGTTAGAAAGTTGGCCTATGGCGAAAAAATCAACTTTTGGACTAGGACAGATAGATTTTTTTTTCGACGGCAATCGATAGCTCTTGATGAGCTGATCAAAGTATATGACATCCATTTTTTGGTACAAAAATTCCTTCATGAGGTATACCAGTTTGAAAGTTTCAAGGGGTTGACAACTTAAGTAGTAAGGTACACACTGAAACGAAATCTAGGCCGATACAAATTGTGAGACATATAGAGGACTTGTAAGCAACAGTCAGCTGTTAGGTAATAATCACCTTCGGCAATGAGGGGTTAGCAACTTTTGCTAGTTGGTGTATCTATTATTTGTTTCCAGTGTATTTGATGGTAAAACCAATTTGGTTCCAGTGGTAAGACATGTAGGGGACTTGTAAGTAATAATCTGCTGTTAGGCTACAGTCAACTTCAGCAATGAGGGGCTTGCAACTATGCTAGTTGGTGTACCCATTTATTTGTTTTCCGGTGAACTTGATGCCTATCACGAGAGAGGGACTTATAAGTAAGAATCGGTTCACTTTGGGCGAGAAACGGCTGTTAGCTCCTAATCATCATTGGCAATGAATGTTTAGCCACATTTGCTAATTGGTGTAACCTATTATTTGTCTCCGGTGTATTTGATGGTTAAACCAATGTGGTTCCAGTGGTAAGACATGTAGGGGACTTGTAAGTAATAGTCGGCTGTTGGGCTACAATCATCTTCAGAGATAAGGGGTTTGCAACTTTTGCTAGTTGGTGTACCCATTTATTTGTTCCGGTGAACCTGATGTATATCACGGGAGAGGGACATGTAAGTAAGAATCTGTTCACTTTGGGATAGAAATTTGTGCAAATTGGTGCACATTGTATTCGAACTCTTTAAATCTGACAGAATTAAGTGTTTACGCAACGGGTACAAACGATAACGTAAAACAATGAGGTAGTTTCGCAATAATTAGTGTCACCTATTGTATTTTAATCCTGAAAAGTTACAGATAGCTTTATAATACCAACTAGATTGTATAAGATTTTGTTCTAAGTTTTCATCCGTCACGATGTATACGATTGAAAAGGATAAAGATCAACTGGCTGCAAAGTCAATTTAGTCCCTTCTTTCGATATTAGTTTGTAGTTGTTGTTTTTCAACGCTGAGGAATAGCCTTTGGCCATGTGATAACTGATTGCGTTCTTGTTTGAACATACCGTTTTAAAAATTTCGATATGCTGACAACTTCGTCATTTAACCGATAGTGAAGAAGCAAGCACAAACGAGAATGTAAAACAATGAGATAGTTTCGTAATAATTAATAGAATGTCATCTATGGTATTTTGATCCTGAAAAGTACGGGATAGCTTTATAATACCAACTATATTACATGAGATATTGTTCCGGGTTTTCATCCGTCACGATGTCTACGATTGAAAAGGATAAAGTTCAACTGGCTGCAAAGTCAATTTAGTCCCTTCTTTTGATACTACTTTTTTTTGTTTTTTCAACGCTGAGGAGATTTTGTTTTCAAACAAAAAAAAAATTGTTTTTCACATTGATCCTGTGAATACTGATCAATAGCGAAGAAGCAAAACCAAAGTGTTGCTCTTGCAACACTTTAGTCGGCAAAGCCGGACAAAGGTTGCCGCAAGACTTCACGTTGCTCGGGCAACGTAGGTCTAGTTTTTCATTTCAAATTATGTTTTTTTTTTACATTAACGATAAGTTATCTTCCCAAGAGCCTCAAATAAGATATGCATGCCTTATCTTCACTTTAATCAGCTTACAATTTCTAAAACACGTAAAAATCAACGGTGCACTCAGCCAAGTCAAATATAATATCCAAGAAGACAAATAATAAGTGCTCGTTTCAAGATTTTGAACTATCTGACCTTTATCAGACAGAAAGTCACAGGTAATTTACCAAAAACAAATGGAAATTCAGGAGGAAAGCGCTACATTCTTTCACTGCATCCATAAGATTGGCGTATTCACCTCTATTAAATATTTTTTGGATTAAAAGCTAAGGATTTTGAAGCACTTCCAAAGAGTTCTTTCTAATCATTCTGAAATCGTTACATATGCTTAACTACAATTTTGACAAATAATTGTTATTTTGGAATAATAATTATAGCTTGCACTATTTGTGTCAGCAGTCTATTTGTTGAGCATAGTTGTGATAGTGAATTTTATCGTCCTAATATTCAAAATGACTGCTGAGTTTCTTTTAATTTGGGGGGAAGAGAAATGGTAGACATTACTCTCGTTGTTTTTAAAGACGGGATAAATAACAAACAATAAGTTTACTTACCTATAAAGGCATCTTTATTCACACTGGCTATCCTGTTGTTTTTTAAAATTAGCTTTCTAATGCTTTCGCTCCTCAGCTCCAATGTCTTTTTATCAATATGGGAAATGAAATTATAGCTCAAGTACAAATTCGTTAGCTTAGGAAGGTCATGAAAATAACTCCTACCAATTTTCTTAATTTTTGATGTATCTAATATTAAAGTCTCTAGTTTAGGTAGGTGAGGCAGCGCCTGAATCCGGTAAAGAAAATGGTTATTCCTAATGTTTATGAAATACAGTTCGGGTAAGGTAGGTAGTCCAACAAAAGACCGAATACCAGTGAAGCCAAACTCAAGTTTCTGTAACCGGTTGAAACCTTCCAGGTATTGAAAATGGAAATATTTTAAATCAGGAAGTATGTAAAATGTAAGGGACTCTATTTCATTCTTTATTTCACTGAAAAACTGAGGTGTAAAACTGACTAAGTTGGCACAATTTGAAACAGTGAAAGCTTCCGGAGGACGGTCTCCAAAAAAACCCGCTTCTATCTGTATTGGTTCTCCGAATTCACAGTCTTTCAGCACAAAGTTAAAAATTGGTCTTTCAATGTTGTTCAAGGTTGTAGTGACAAACGCAATATCTGTTATATTTTCACATATTAAAATATCCTCATTTTGAAAGATGCATTCTGGTTTCGCAAAAACCGTCAGAAAACTGATCATTAGTGTCACTGCATGAATAAAAATCTTTATTTTCTTCATTGCTCTGCAAATAAATGATGAATATTAGTTTGAAGGGAAGAAGATAACAGAACAGAGAGAGGAGAGAAGTAAAAGAAAGAGAATGAGTAGGTAGAAGAAAGGGGGAGAAGAATTTATCAATGCACTAGAAAAACAGAAGATTTTTTGTTTGCTAAATACAGCTATCTGAATTCTAAAAGAGTTTCTTTTGAAAACCTGACATTCTAGTTTAAAGAGGATAAAGGATGGAATGTAGAAGTATTAAACAAGATCTTACCTAGTTTCTTTGATTAAATACTCTTAGTGTTTTTGTGTTTGGAGAGAGTTTTCATACCACCCAAACTCCTTTGTTGCACCAAGGGGTTTTAGAATATTTAAAATAGTCTCGCTTTGGCCTCCAAAAGGGCTTTGATACAAACGTAATAATATTTTACAATGGTGTTAGGCGTTTATCCAAATAGCCAGTCTTCCTCAAAAAGGATCAGCTCCCATTTAAAGAATATTAAGACTCTTCCATGGATCTTAAATCTTCTACAGCCATTGATGGTATATAGGGCGTCTACGAAGCATATTCCCTGGTTTTAAGGCTATTCCGCACCGGTAACATTATCCAATTCCAACATTAGAGACGTCTCAGTCATTGGATCGTAGTCATAGATTCACTGTAAGTTTTTTCACCAACGATCTCGTTTTATTAGCTATCTAGTATTTGATCATAAACTGATCAAGGTAGGTAGATATGTTTAAGTCTATCTCTTTTTTCTATTTCAGCTATTATTTTACCAAGCCCAATCAATGCAGCTACTTTGGTCTTTCTCTCTTTAACCTTCTTTAATTCTTATTCTTTCAATGCTGGACAAGCGGTAGGCGTGCAATGGACATGCTCTTTGACTTGTCCACATTAATGATTAGTCCGATGTGTTTTGCTTTTTCTATGATACCATCTAGTGCACTTCTCTATACCAACTACTGCAAACTCTATTTAGATTTTAAAAGAAAGACAACGGCGTGAGAAAAATCAAATTTGTGTCCCGGTGTCCTAGTCTGTAACTTATCTTTGAGTGTTTTCTCTTTGAGTGTCCCGGTCGTCATTTATATTCCCTGTGTCCCGGTCGTCATTTGTGTCCCGGTGTCCCGGTCTGTAATTTCTCTTTGAGTGGCCCGGTCGTCATTTATATTCCCTGTGTCCCGGTCGTCATTTGTGTCCCGGTTGTCCATGGAAAAAACAATCCGCATTCAGATCTATAGCTCATAATTTTAATGATTACCCTTGAGCTTTGTTGATGGTGATTGCTAATCGAACATTCCCTGTGTCCCGGTCGTCATTTACATTCCCTGTGTCCCGGTCGTTATTTGTGTCCCGGTGTCCCAGCCTGTAATTTCTCTTTGAGTGTCCCGGTCGTCATTTATATATCCCTCTGTGCCCCCCGGCGTCCCCGTTGTAGTTGTGTCCCTGTGTCCCAGTCGTCATTTATATTCCCTGTGTCTCGGTCGTCATTTGTGTCCCGGTGTCCCAGTCTGTAATTTCTCTTTGAGTGTCTCAGTCGTCATTTATATTCCCTGTGTCCCGGTGTCCCGGTCTGTAATTTCTCTTCGAACATTCCCTGTGTCCCGGTCGTCATTTATATATCCCCCCTGTGCCCCAGCGTCCCCGTTGTAGTTGTTTCCCTGTGTCCCGGTCGTCATTTATATTCCCTGTGTCCCGGTCGTTATTTGTGTCCCGGTGTCCCAGTCTGTAATTTCTCTTTGAGTGTACCGGTCGTCATTTATATTCCCTGTGTCCCAGTCGTCATTTGTGTCCCGGTGTCCCAGTCTGTAATTTCATCAGTTGACAAACATGACGTCAGTCAACAAACAACTTCACGACGACATACAGCTCAATCCTTATAATGACGTCAGTCGACAAACATGACATCAGTCGACACACAAACATGACGTAACTCGACAGACAGACAGACAGACAACTTATTTTTATATATATTCCCGGTGTCCCGGTCGTCATTTGTGTCCCGGTGTGCTAATGCTCAATCCTTATAATGACGTCAGTCGACACACAAACATGATGTCAGTCAACACACAAACAAACAACATATTTTTAAATAAAAACTAGCTGTTGGGGTGGCGCTTCGCGCCCCCCAAGCCCCCCCGCACAAGTAAGTCGTTACGTGCCATATTAGTTACGCGCCGTTGTAGTTGTGTCCCTGTGTCCCACCTGTGAATTTAGATATATATATATATATATATATATATATATATATACTAGCTGTTGGGGTGGCGCTTCGCGCCACCCCAAGCCCCCCCGCGCGCGTAAGTCGTTACGCGCCATATTAGTTACGCGCCATTGTAGTTGTGTCCCTGTGTCCCACCTGTGAATATAGATAGATTTATATATGTGTTTCAAACTACGTAAAAATTGCGAATATACAACATTCTTGACTTTCCCATTGTCTGTCCATATACAAAGCCGTATGTACTAATAATGACGTCATATGCAAACGCTCTTTTTACAAACAAACAAACATGCATACACACAACTCGTTTTTATATAGATAGATAGATAGATAGATACAATACAAATTAACTACGTAAAACTTGTGAATATACAACAGTCTTCGCTGTCCCATTGTCTGTGCGTATAAATAGATTGTCAGGTTTACCGACCCTCAAAGATGCAACATACAATTGTACATTGGTAAAGCAATCTGTATTAAGATCTATACCGCATTTTTCTAGTGATTGCCCTTGAGCTTTGTTGATGGTGGTTGCAAATGCTAATCGAATTGGGAATTGCAATCTTTTAAATTGAAAAGGCAGATCTGTTGGAATCATGGGAATGCGAGGAATAAGAACAGCCTCACCCTCAAAAGTTCCTGTCAGGATTGTGGCCTCTATTAGGTTTTCCATTGTTTTTTTTTACGACAAGTCGAGTGCCATTGCAAAGCTTTGGTGGGTTTATATTTCTTAAAAGTATTAATTTTAATGTTTTTATGTGTGCCCATAAATTAGAATTTTTACGGCAAGCATTCATTTCGTCTGCAGGAGTTGATCTAGGTATTATAGGTAATGTAAGCCTGTTTCCCTGCTGGTCTTTTGATTCCTCGGCACGCCTTCTTTTTTCACTTTCTCTTTTAGCAGCAAGTCTGCTTCTGCGTTGCTCTGGTAGTTCCTCGGCATGCTTTCTGTTCTTTCTTTCTCTATCAGCCTCAAGCCTGTTTCCCTGCTGGTCTTTTGATTCCTCGGCACGCCTTCTTTTTTCACTTTCTCTTTTAGCAGCAAGTCTGCTTCTGCGTTGCTCTGGTAGTTCCTCGGCATGCTTTCTGTTCTTTCTTTCTCTATCAGCCTCAAGCCTGTTTCCCTGCTGGTCTTTTGATTCCTCGGCACGCCTTCTTTTTTCACTTTCTCTTTTAGCAGCAAGTCTGCTTTCGCGTTGCTCTGGTAGTTCCTCGGCACGCTTTCTTTTCTGACTTTCTCTATCAGCAGCAAGTTTTTTGGCATAGACTCTTTGAGCATCTTCATTAGTCATTGTAAACTTAAACATTGATAGAATTCTACGCGAACATATGTCTTATATAACTTGAATGACGTCACCTTCAAAGCAAAAATGATGGCAACTAATTTCATGACGTCAGCCGAAACATGACGTCACCTGATCCATCCACAGATCCACACACAGACAACTTATTTTTATATATATAGATATATATTTAACTACGTAGAACTTGCGAATATACAACATTCTTGGCTGTCCCATTGTTTGTGCATATAAATAGATTGTCAGGTTACCGACTCTTGAACATGCAACATATAATTGTCAATGGGAAAAACAATCTGTATTCAGATCTATACCTCATTTTTCTAATGATTGCCCTTGAGCTTTGTTGATGGTGATTGCTAATTGAACATTCCCTGTGTCCCCGTCGTCATTTATATATCCCCCTGTGCCCCCCCCCCGGCGTCCCCGTTGTAGTTGTGTCCCTGTGCCCCGGTCGTAATTTATATTCCCTGTGCTAATCGAACATTCCTTGTGTCCCGGTCGCTTTCTCTTTGAGTGTCCCGGTCGTCATTTATATTCCCTAATAGCTGTAGGGGGGGGGGTCGCTTCACGCCCCCCAGGCCCCCCCGCACGCGTAAGTCGTTACGCGCCATATTAGTTACGCGCCATTGTAGTTGTGTCCCTGTATCCCACCTGTGAATATATATATATATCTATCTATATAAAAATAAGTTGTCTGTCTGTGGATGGATGGATGGATGTGTCAGGTGACGTCACCTGAAAAAACTGGATTAGGTGACGTCAAAACTGAAAAAACTAAAAAAAGGCAAAAACTACAAAAAAAAACTAAAAACTAATAAAAAAAATAAAAAAGCTAAAAAACTAAAAAAACTATAAAGGTAAAAACCAATAAAAAACTAAAAAAAAAACTGAAAAAACTAAAAAAAGGCAAAAACTACAAAAAAAAACTAAAAACTAATAAAAAAAGTTTAAAAAGCTAAAAAACTAAAAAAACTAAAAAAACTAAAAAAAGGTAAAAAACTAAAAAAAATAAAAAATAAAAAAAAACTAAAAAAAAGGAAAAAACTGAAAAATAAGCTAAAATAAAGGTAAAAACCAATAAAAAACTAAAAAAAAAAGGAAAAAACTAATAAATGACGACACTCAAAGAGAAAGCGACCAGGACAAAAGGAATGTTCGATTAGCAATCAACAAAGCACCGGGACACAGGGAGTATAAATGACGACCAGGACATAAGTAAAAAAAAAAAACTATCTATATATATAAAAATAAGTTGTCTGTGGATCTGTGGATCGTGGATCAGGTGACGTCACCTGAAAAAACTGGATCAGGTGACGTCAAAACTGAAAAAACTAAAAAAAGGCAAAAACTACAAAAAAAACTAAAAACTAATAAAAAAAATAAAAAAGCTAAAAAACTAAAAAAACTAAAAAAAGGCAAAAACTACAAAAAAAAACTAAAAACTAATAAAAAAGCTAAAAAACTAAAAAAACTAAAAAAAAGGCAAAAACTAAAAAAAAACTAAAAACTAATAAAAAAAATAAAAAAGCTAAAAAACTAAAAAAACTAAAAAAAGGTAAAAAACTAAAAAATAAATAACGACCGGGACACAGGGACACAACTACAACGGGGACACCGGGGGAAACAGGGGGATATAAATGACGACCGGGACAAAAAAACTAAAAAGAAATAAAAACTAAAAACTAATAAAAAAAACTAAAAAATCTAAAAATCTAAATAAGCTAAAAAAGAAAAAAAAAGGAAAAAAATAAAGGAGAAAAACAAAACTAAAAAACGAATGTATATACAGACCGGGACACCGGGATACAAATGATGACCGGGACCCGGGACACAGGGAATATAAATGACGACCGGGACACAGGGACACAACTACAACGGGGACACCGGGGGAAACAGGGGGATAACCTGACAATCTATTTATATGCAAAGACAATGGGACAGCAAAGAATGTTGTATATTCGCAAGTTTTACGTAGTTAAAACCATATATATATATATATCTATATTCACAGGTGGGACATAGGGACACAACTACAATGGCGCGTAACTATTATGGCGCGTAACGACTTACGCGCGCGGGGGGGCTTGGGGGGGGGCGCGAAGCGCCCCCACCAACTAGGTGTTGGGGTGGCGCGAAGCGCCACCCCAACAGCTAGTCTATATATAAAAATAAGTTGTCTGTCTGTGGATGGATGGATGGATGTGTCAGGTGACGTCACCTGAAAAAACTGGATTAGGTGACGTCAAAACTGAAAAAACTAAAAAAAGGCAAAAACTACAAAAAAAAACTAAAAACTAATAAAAAAAATAAAAAAGCTAAAAAACTAAAAAAACTATAAAGGTAAAAACCAATAAAAAACTAAAAAAAACTGAAAAAACTAAAAAAAGGCAAAAACTACAAAAAAAAAACTAAAAACTAATAAAAAAAGTAAAAAAGCTAAAAAACTAAAAAAACTAAAAAAACTAAAAAAAGGTAAAAAACTAAAAAAAAAAAAAAAATAAAAAAAAAAACTAAAAAAAAGGAAAAAACTGAAAAATAAGCTAAAATAAAGGTAAAAACCAATAAAAAGCTAAAAAAAAAAGGAAAAAACTAATAAATGACGACACTCAAAGAGAAAGCGACCAGGACAAAAGGAATGTTCGATTAGCAATCAACAAAGCACCGGGACACAGGGAGTATAAATGACGACCAGGACATAAGTAAAAAAAAAAAAAACTATCTATATATATAAAAACTAAAAAAAATAAAAAATAAAAAAAAACTAAAAAAAAGGAAAAAACTGAAAAATAAGCTAAAATAAAGGTAAAAACCAATAAAAAACTAAAAAAAAAAGGAAAAAACTAATAAATGACGACACTCAAAGAGAAAGCGACCAGGACAAAAGGAATGTTCGATTAGCAATCAACAAAGCACCGGGACACAGGGAGTATAAATGACGACCAGGACATAAGTAAAAAAAAAAAAACTATCTATATATATAAAAATAAGTTGTTTGTGGATCTGTGGATCGTGGATCAGGTGACGTCACCTGAAAAAACTGGATCAGGTGACGTCAAAACTGAAAAAACTAAAAAAAAGGCAAAAACTACAAAAAAAACTAAAAACTAATAAAAAAAATAAAAAAGCTAAAAAACTAAAAAAACTAAAAAAAGGCAAAAACTACAAAAAAAACTAAAAACTAATAAAAAAGCTAAAAAACTAAAAAAACTAAAAAAAAGGCAAAAACTAAAAAAAAAACTAAAAACTAATAAAAAAAATAAAAAAGCTAAAAAACTAAAAAAACTAAAAAAAGGTAAAAAACTAAAAAATAAATAACGACCGGGACACAGGGACACAACTACAACGGGGACACCGGGGGAAACAGGGGGATATAAATGACGACCGGGACAAAAAAACTAAAAAGAAATAAAAACTAAAAACTAATAAAAAAAACTAAAAAATCTAAAAATCTAAATAAGCTAAAAAAGAAAAAAAAGGAAAAAAATAAAGGAGAAAAACAAAACTAAAAAACGAATGTATATACAGACCGGGACACCGGGATACAAATGATGACCGGGACCCGGGACACAGGGAATATAAATGACGACCGGGACACAGGGACACAACTACAACGGGGACACCGGGGGAAACAGGGGGATAACCTGACAATCTATTTATATGCAAAGACAATGGGACAGCAAAGAATGTTGTATATTCGCAAGTTTTACGTAGTTAAAACCATATATATATATATATCTATATTCACAGGTGGGACATAGGGACACAACTACAATGGCGCGTAACTATTATGGCGCGTAACGACTTACGCGCGCGGGGGGGCTTGGGGGGGGGCGCGAAGCGCCCCCACCAACTAGGTGTTGGGGTGGCGCGAAGCGCCACCCCAACAGCTAGTATATATATATATATATACTTTTAACTACGTAAAACTTGCGAATATACAACATTCTTGGCTGTCCCATTGTCTGTGCATATAAATAGATTGTCAGGTTTACCGACTCTTGAATATTCAACATATAATTGTTCACGGGAAAAACAATCTGTGTTTAGATCTATACCTCATTATTCTAATGTTTGCCCTTGAGCTTTGTTGATGGTGATTGCTAATCGAACATTCCCTGTGTCCCCGTCGTCATTTAAATATATATATCCCTGTACCCCCCGGCGTCCCCTTTGTTGTTGTTTCCCTGTGTCTCGGTCGTCAGTTGTGTCCCGGTGTCCCAGTCTGTAATTTCTCTTTGAGTTTCGCGGTTGTCATTTATATTCCCTGTGTCCTGGTGTCCCGGTCGTCATTTTTGTCCCGGTCGTCATTTGTGTTCCGGTGTCCCGGTCTGTAATTTCTCTTTGAGTGTCCCGGTCGTCATTTATATTCCCTGTGTCCCGGTCGTCATTTGTGTCCCGATGTCCCGGTCTGTAATTTCGTCAGTCGACAAACATGACGTCAGTCGACACACAAACATGACGTCACTCGACATACACACAGACAACTTATTTATATATATATATAGATCGTCATTTATATTCCCTGTGTCCCGGTCGTCATTTGTGTCCCGGTGCTTTGTTGGTGGTGATTGCTAATCGAACATTCCTTGTGTCCCGGTCGCTTTCTCTTTGAGTATCCCGGTCGTCATTTATATTTCCTATTTCCCGGTGTCCCGGTCGTCATTTGTGTCCCGATATCCCGGTCTGTAATTTCGTCAGTCGACAAACATGACGTCAGTCGACACAAAAAAACATGATGTCACTCGACAGACACACAATACAACTTATTTTTATATCTATACTAGCTTGTGTTGGCGCTTCGCGCCGCCCCAAAACCTAGCTGGTGGGGCGCTTCGCAACCCCCCAAGCCCCCCCGCGCGCGTAAGTCGTTACGTGTCATATTAGTTACGCGCCATTGTAGTTGTGTCCCTGTGTCCCACCTGTGAATATATATATATATATATATATATATATATATATATATATATATATATATATATATATATATATATATATATATATATATATATAATATATATATATATATATATATATATATATATATATATATATATATATATATATATATATATATATATATATTTATATATATATATATATATGTTGCATATAAATAGATTGTCAGGTTTACTGAATCTTGAACATGCAACATATAATTGTCCATGGGAAAAACAGTCCGTATTCAGATCTATACCTCATTATTCTAATGATGTGTCCCTGTGTCCCGGTCGTTATTTATATTCCCTGTGTCCCGGTCGACATTTGTGTCCCGGTGTCCCAGTTTGTAATTTCTCTTTGAGTGTCCCGGTCGTCATTTATATTCCCTGTGTCCCGGTGTCCTGGTCGTCATTTGTGTCCCGGTATGACGACCGGGACACAGGGACACATCATTAGAATAATGAGGCATAGATCTGAATACGGATTGTTACTCAGATAATTGTTACTCAGATTGTTACTCTGGATACGGATTGCTGTTGGGGTGGCGCTTCGCGCCACCCCAACAGCTAGTAGATAGATAGATGTCCCGATGTCCCGGTCGTCAGTCGACAAACATGACGTCAGTCGACACACAAACATGACGTCACTCGACAGACGCACAGACAACTTATTTTTATATATATAGATATAGATGTCCTGGTCGTTATTTGTGTCCCGGTGTCCCAGTCTGTAATTTCTCTTTGAGTCTCCTGGGCGTCATTTATATTCCCTGTGTCCCGGTCGTCATTTGTGTCCCGGTGTCCCAGTCTGTAATTTCGTCAGTGGACAAACATGACGAGAGTCGACAAACAACTTCGTGACGGCATAATGCTCAATCCTTATAATGACGTCAGTCGACACACAAACATGACGTCAGTCAACACATAAACAAACAACTTATTTTTACATTTACATAGATTTATA
>NC_088866.1:25853495-26065335 GCF_032884065.1 Artemia franciscana
GAACGAAAATTCACCATGCATGGCCAAAGGAAGGTGCACAAAGCAATATCCTCGACTTTTAGCATCCAACACAATTACTGGCAATAATGGTTACCCACAATATAGAAGAAGATCTACTGAAGATGGCGGTAAAACAGCAATAATAAACAAGCGTAACGGTACCACCATCGAAGTAGACAACCAGTGGGTTGTTCCATATTCCCCATTATTATCAAAAACATTTAATGCACACATAAACGTTGAATACTGTAACTCCTTAAAGGCAATCACATACATATGTAAATACGTCAACAAAGGCAGTGACATGGCAGTTTTTGGCTTGCAGTCCGAAATCAAAGATATCGACAAAATCGTACAATATCAGGCTGGAAGATACATAAGCAGTAATGAAGCTGTTTGGCGAATTCTTTTATTTCCGATACATGAACGTAGTTCAGCTGTTGTTCACTTAGCGGCACATTTACAGAATGGTCAACGTGTTTATTTCTCGGACACCAACGTGCAACAAAGAGCCCTGAATTCACCGGATACAAAGTTAACTGCTTTCTTTTTGCTATGCAAAAAACATTCTTTTGCAAAAAAACTACTGTATACTGAAGTGCCTTCGTATTACACGTGGAATACTAAAAATAAAGTATTTGAACGTCGCTAACAGGGTAAGTCACTCGACAGCCAACCAACCATCTTCAAAGATACCATGATAGGAAGACTACATCGTTCACCCCAATCAACATGAATGCTTCTTTCTACGCCTGCTTTTGGTGAATGTACCCGGTCCGACGTCCTTTGAGTATTTGAGAACTGTAAACGTTACTATACATGACACTTACCGTAGTGCATGCCAAGCTCTGAATGTATTGGAGAATGACCAACACTGGGATAACTGCATCAATGACGCGTGCGAAACGTCAACTCCAAGTCAAATTCGTGCATTGTTTGGCATCATACTAACAACTTGCTCTCCATCAGCTCCTACAGAGTTATGGGAAAAATATAAATCAAAAATGTCCGAAAGTATACTCCATCGAAAACGGTTAGAGACGTCAGATATGACTTTTGATTTTACATCAGAAATTTATACGCAACGTTGCTGCCTGGTGGAAGAACTGCTCATTCCGCTTTGAAATCGCCTCTGAATTTGCATTCTACAGAAACCCCCACGTGCAATATTTCCAAATCATCTGGGATGGGTAAAGTATTGCAGCAATGCAAACTTATTATTTGGGACGAGTGCACAATGGCACACAAAAAATCGCTCGAGGCTCTGGATCAATTTTTGAAAGATTTGCGAGGGAATTCGAAACCCTTTGGCAGCACATTAATATTGCTTGCGGGAGATTTCAGGCAAACATTACCTATAATACCTAGATCAACCCCTGCAGACGAAATGAATGCTTGCCTGAAAAATTCCAATTTATGGGCAGACGTAAAAACATTAAAATTAACTACAAATATGCGTGTCCGATTGCAAAACGATGACTCTGGTCAAACATTTTCAGATCAATTACTGGCAATTGGAAACGGAAAGCTTCCAGTAGACTCAATTTCAGGACGTATACAACTACCTGCTGAATTCTGTAATTTAGTGACGTCCAAAAATGAATTGATTGAAAAAGTATTTCCGAATATTCTAAACAATTATAAAAATAATAAATGGCTAAGTGAAAGAGCGATTCTTGCACCCAAAAATATAGACGCCCACGAAATCAACAATATTGTTTTGACCAAGATTCGAGACTAGGCAGTCCTTTACAAGTCAGTCGACACAGTTTTGGAACCAAATGAGGCGGTTAATTATCCATCTGAATTTGTAAATTCTGTGGATCTTTCAGGGTATCCACCACACATGCTACAACTAAAAATAGGCGTACCAATAATACTGTTAAGAAATATCAACCCACCGAAGCTTTGCAATGGCACGCGACTTGCCGTAAAAAAACAATGGAAAACGTAATAGAGGCCACAATCTGAACAGGGCCTTTTGAGGGTGAGGTTGTTCTTATTCCTCGTATTCCCATGATTCCAACGGATCTGCCTTTTCAATTTAAACGATTGCAATTCCCAATTCGATTAGCATTTGCAATCACCATCAACAAAGCTCAAGGTCAATCATTAGAAAAATGTGGCATTGATCTTAATACTGATTGTTTTTCCCATGGACAATTGTGCGTTGCATGTTCGAGGGTCGGTAAACCTGACAATCTTTTTATATGCAGCGACAATTGGACAGCGAAGAATGTTGTATATTTGCAAGTTTTACGCAGTTAATTTGTCAGATCATAATATATGGTTCATAGCCTGGGGCCTTCTGTTTGGGATAATCCGCGGAATAGTCACTATCTGTCACTTTATACGGGTTTAAAAATAAAGTGAAAATATTTTATTTAGCTAATAGATATCAGAAAGGCGGGAGGTTTTTGATGTTTATTTTTGCAGTTTTTTGGGGTGTTGCGGGGGATCAAACCGGTAAAAATTAATTAATAGGACTACTTTGTTATATAGTGTTCATGTGGATGTGTTGTTTTTTTATATATAAGATAGTCTAGGTGGATAATCATGAGTTGTTATGTTCAGATAATTATTTCTAATATATAAGTCATAACAGGAATTTGTATTACAAGTCCTTAGCACTTTCCTTTTGCTCCAATAATTTGTTAGTGGTGTCAATTTTATTTATTTTTATATTGTGGATAAAATGAATCCTACCTACCAATCTCTTACCCAAATATCTGAGAAGTTGTTGCTCTTTAGATTTATATATTTCTTCCTCCAAATCTTTAATTCAATTGATTCAAGTACAAAAAGTGACGATTTTAATAGCTTTGCCCTCCTTAAACAGCACTTTCTAGATGAAGAAATTTATGATTTATTAACTTGTAAGGGCACATACCCGTATGAGAACAACAGTTCCACCTCAAGCCTACATGAGGAAAAATTACCGCCCATCGAAGCGTTTTATGATTAACTTTATGATCGAAAACTTACGATCATAAGGCAGTGATTTATGATCACTACCGATTATGAATTGGCCTAAAGATGTTTGGGCCAAGGCAAAATGGGGAGGATTATTGTAGAATGTACCTGACGAACGATAAATTGACGCTGTGGGATTTTATCTTTAAAAACACGGATATAATCTACCAGGAATTCGGATTTAATTTGGGGTATTATTTTTCAACTCCTTCTCTGGTGAAGGATTTAATTCTTAACTCAGTAAAGAAAAAGTAGGTCTGATCACCGAGGTGGATCAGCACTTATTTATAGAGAGGTCAGTGCGGGTAGGGTATATTTTTCATGGGGATCATAACTTGAAAACTGATCCGACTGGACAACTTACAGTTGTAAAGTCAGATGCAGTTTTCCTTGATATGAAATCACAATATTTTTGTGTCAGTCAGCTAAAGTTACTTCCCCCTGTTAAAATAGGATTGCTGAAATGATCATGCACCGGACTGATGTTTCCCCACTTTCTTCAACAATGTACAACTTACATAACCCATACATTTCCTTATTTTTAATTCCCAACTCGTCATCTGGAGATAGTCATTGGGTAATTTTCATTGCACAGCCTTGAAACTGACTTATTTTCCGCTTTAATAAGCGTAATCATAGCTGTGCCTATATAATTTTTCCCAAATGCGTCTACTAATGGCACGGTATTACTCGAGTCTCTTTGATCACGGCCATATGAGACTGCAATGGCTTCATGTTCTTTAACACGATTCGGGGTTGATGGTTTGTACACATCCATGAGTTCGGCATCGATTTCCAACTCCACCTTGTCGCTCTGCAAGAGCAAATTTTGAAAGTTTTTGAAACGGAAGATGCCATTGTCACCTGTTACTAAACCCAACCTCTCGTACCAATGATGCTTAAAGTGTCTTAATTTTAATTTGCTATAAAATCTTGAAAAATACAATCGACAATAGTAGCAATTACCCATCCCAATGTTTTTACCCTCACTTAGAACCCAACTTACTTTTGGAATATAAAAGAAATGCACATTGAATCGGGTATTTGGCAGGCTCGTTAAGAAGCCCTGCCCAGCTTTTCACCGATTTAATGGACAGATCCCTCCCCGAGTAGATTACCCCCTTTTTATTTTTGGGTTATCCCTCTTCCAATTCTTCATTGTGCTATAAAACTGTAAAACCAATCTTTAAATGCTCGTTAGCTCTCTAAGAAATGTCTATCCGCTTAAGTGTTACAGGATAAGGCCCCTTTAAATAGTTAAAATCTACATTATGAAACTCAGCTCCCTCCCCGTCCAATTATCTTCCGAACCATTCAAAGTGTCTTGCCAACATTCTTTGCACGGGTTTATAGACTGACACTAGAAAAGTGTACTTGAAGCAATCTAAGCCCATATCTAAAGAAAAGCGTCATATACCTCTACAACCCTTTGAATCAGCATTATATTTTACACCTCTTTCCCCCTCTTAAAACAAATTTCTTTGTTTAAATAAGAAAGTTTACTGAACCACTCCCATTTTCATTTTAGTTGTTCACCCTGTTACAAATACTTCCCACCCAATCTGAAAAAACGCCTCCAAAATTGTAGAAGTCCAGATAAAGTGTCTTCATCTCCGTCTATAGATAATAAGAGTACCCTCTGAACAGACTTTTCATTTAAAAAAATATTTACCGCTTGTAAAAATGTTAATGCTTTTAAGTGTTAAATGCGTCTCTATATCAAGCTCCAAAAATATAAGTGTTACGCAAGGCAGAATCAGCTAGATAAAACTGTGGTAAAACAGGGGCTTATCTAGCACCAATTCATCCTGCTTCTCCTTCATCACTGTCAATGTGAGGGGTGGGCAATATGTGTTTGAGTGCCCTCTCGACGACGCTAGGTGGTAGTTGGTCTAAAACAGAGACTTAAAATTCTGCAACGAGGCCGATCTTCCTCAAGAAAGTGTCTAAATTGAAATTGCCTGAATATACACTAATAAGCGTCATTTCCACACTAAACGCCCCTCATGTTCACTTTGCATGAGGCCCATTCATAGATTATTACGAAATTGCGATTACGGTGACGACATGTTCTCACTTGGACATAAAGGGACCATACTACCACCTAAAGGCTTAAGGACAAAAAAATATTGTGTAAATATGGGGCAAAGTGATTGTTTGGATATGGAAACCCCATACTACTATTAAAAAGCTTAACGACCAGAAGTCAAACAGTTCACAGTAACGAACTGTAGTAAGGAGCGACCCGGCTCAATATTAACCGAAACTCTAAAAAATAGAATTTTGATACCAATAGTTACAGCAAAAGAATTGCATTTTAATGCTGATTTTAAATAAATAAGTTTCATCAAGATTAGTTTTACCCATCAAAAGTTACGAGCCTGAGAATATTTGCCTCCTTTTCGAAAATAGGGGAAAACACCCCTAAAATTCACACGATCTTAACGAAAATCACACCATCAAATTCAGCGCATCAGAGAACCTTATTATAGAAGTTTCAAGCCCCTATCTACAAAAATGTGGAATTTAGAAATTTTTGCCAGAAGAAAAATCACGGATGCGTGTTTATTTGTTTTTTTTTCCCAGGGGTTATCGTATCGACTCAGTGGTCCTAGAATGTCGCAAAAGGGCTCTTTCTAACGGAAACTAAAAGTTTTAGTGTCCTTTTTAAGTGACAAAAAAAATTAGAGGGCACCTAGGACCCCTCCCACGCTCATTTTTCCCCAAAGTCACCGAATCAAAATTCTGAGATAGCCATTTTATTCACCATAGTCAAAAAACCTAATAACTATGTCTTTGGAGACGACTTATTCCCCCGCAGTCCCCGTGGGAGGGGCTGCAAGTTACAAACTGTGACCTGTGATTACATATAGTAATGGTTACTGGGAAGCGTACAAA
Source organism: Artemia franciscana (assembly GCF_032884065.1). Lineage (NCBI taxonomy): Eukaryota > Metazoa > Arthropoda > Branchiopoda > Anostraca > Artemiidae > Artemia > Artemia franciscana. The sequence continues at coordinate 25,859,367 of NC_088866.1, forward strand.
CGTTTTCTGGGCATTTTTTTGGTTTGGGGGGGGGGAGAGTTGAGGGGTGGGGGGTTACGTGGGAGGATCTTTCCATGGAGGTACTTCTCATGGGAGAAGAGACTTTCAACGGAGGGGGCGAAGGATTTTCTAGCATTATTTAAAAAACAATGAAAAAATAAATATGAAGTTTTTTCTACTGAAAGTAAGGAGCAGCATTAAAACTTAAAACGAACAGAAATTATTACGCATATTAGGGGTTTACCTCCTCGTAATACCTCGCTCTTAACGCTAAAGTATTTTTAGTAATCTCAACTATTTAATCTACGGCCTTTGTGATTCAGGGGTCATTCTTAAGGAATTGGGACAAAATTTAAGCTTTAGTGTAAAGAGCGAGGTGAGCGGGGCGTTGAGGAGGAAAAGCCCCTTTCATATACGGAGTAAATTCTGTTCGTTGTAAGTTTTAATGTTGCTCCTTACTTTCATTTAAAAAACTTGTTTTTTTGTTTAATTACCCATAAAGGTGAGTAAGTTACCTCTTTAAGCTTCATTTATTATAAAGCTCCTGAATTAAAATTATGAGTCTAAGAAAATAGAGCTTACAGAGGCGGTGGTAGTGTCCATTTGTGGTGCTCCGAGAAAATAGGCGAGCAGACTATCAATTAAATAACCAAAATCATCAATGGGAGCCTAAAAAAGAATGATTATTATCATTTTCTTGAAACTCTTGTGATTTTAAGCTGTAAAAAAGAATACATTATTAAACTCAGGGCTCTCGCCCCTTGAGTTGAAGTAAATATTTCCTTTACAAAATGTGGTATTTTTATTCTGATTCAAATACCTATTGGGCAATGCCCTTAAATCTCCCATCTCAAAAAAGGTTCCCTTTCAACATTAAAACACTACTAATCACTAAAAGAATGTATTGTTTTCAATGTAATGAAAACCTTATTTCTTTGAGGACCCGGGGGGGCAACAGGACCATCGAAATAAGGGACTGTGTTTAATACTCTGTAACCTTAGGTGAGTCTTGGACCCAAAATGTTCTAAAAGACTGACAAACTTATCTCACGTAAAATTTAGTTTTCACCGATAAAACGTAATGAAGACTATTTTTTTGGAGGCTAGGGGGCTCCTCAAAGCCCCCACAAAAATATAAAAAGGGCCTTGCTATTTATTAAACTAAAAAGAAAACAAGGATGAGAAACCTTTTTTTTTAGGATTGGCAATACCATCAAATACCCCTCCCGTTGATAGCAGATACCAAAGATACTCTTATCCATTAACTATTGACATATAGCATTTGCGATGCGGAATTGATCCCTACCTAATTAAGTAACACTAGGGTGATTGGAGAGCCTTCTTACAGGCATGACAATTAAACTTGAAGCTACATACCTATTGATTCTTTTACCAGCTTCATCTGACATTAAAATAATGTAATTTTCGCAGTAAAGCATATTTCATATTTCACGTAATTATTATATCACCTATAGAACTGGGCAATTGAGGGAGGAGTTAAGATTTTACTTGTTAATTCTATAGACAAAATTCTAATAGGTTTTATTAATTATAACCTAACACCTTTTTTGATGGGGAAAAGGGGGTATTCTTCATAGAAATAGAGGCTGACCTACATTTAAGCAGCCGTTCACTTGTTTTGTAAATTCCATGGTAGGTTAGCACTCATTTTGGATATAACGCTGATGAGAGTGCTTGTCTAGAACTGGGTTTTATAGTTCCCCGAGAAAAAAGAAAATTACCCGGTTACACTACACGAGTAAACAGGTTCTTGTATAATGGAAGTTAATGGAAGTCTAGACCACGTAACGGGACGAGTTTGTTCTACTAGACCACTTGACGGGACAAACATGTGACTATAATACTGCGTAAGACCCAACTGCACGTAATAGTGTCTTGAGGGGCTCCAATAGTATACCTCCTATCTGGGCGTTTAAACTTCTTGATATGATACTACTTATCACCACTCCTAATACTACCACTATTACTACCACACTACGGCATTTAAAACATTGAAGATCGATTAAACTGAATCAAAATACGGTAGGTGCCTGTACATCTGGGTTACGGCTGTAGCTAGCAACCTAGTAAGAGATGATCACATTCCATAGCAAATAACAAAATAGCTCAGCTCATAGCTCCTAAAACTAGGGTCAGATAAAAAAAAAGTACACTCTTAGAACCGCCTTGTCAAATACCCCTATATAGGAAACAAACTGTCCCTTGGCTTGAATACAAAGGAAGTTACATTGGTCTGAAAATAAAAAAAAAGTGGTTGAGACAACGATATTCCGCGTTACGGGCATCTTTTTTCTTTCTTTTCCTCCGATACCAGGCATTGGAAAATCATAGAGAGCTGTTGAATAGCTCATTTTAAAGAAAATTGATGTGGTAGTTTAAAAAAGTATTTATAAAATATAATCACTTTTACGAAAAACTGCAGTTTCTTAGTCAAAATTATTGAATGACGTCCTAAACGTGGGTTTTTAATCATCATAATACTGCTGTTTAATGGCTCATTTTAAAGGAAATTGCTCTATATAGAAACCATTTGTAACTAACAAGAATAATCTTTAATATAATTTCTACAAAAAACTGCATAAGTAAAAGTAAGAAGTTTAAGTATAGACAGACATTGCCCAAGAGTATTTGGGTTGCAGCGGTAGCTCGCAACCTAGTAAGAGACGATCACGTCCCAGAGTAAAAACAAAATTATAATAAAGAACAAACTCTAGCCCATAGTAGTTTAACTATTTTACATAAGAGCTATATTAAACATCTGGGTTGCAGCGGTAGCTATTAACCTAGTAAGATTACATAAAGGATCAATATATTTCATCTTAAGAGGTGTTAGTCAAGTAGTTGTTAATAGAATTTTTGTTTAGATTTTAACTTGATAAATATGCAAAAAATGGCTGATGCAAGAATTGAACCTGTGACCCTCGGAGTAGAATACCAGTTCTAATAAAGAACAAACTCTAGCCCATAGTAGCTGAAATACTAGCATAAATCATCACATGTATGATGATGCAACACAATTATCTTTTAGCATCTAAATATAACACAAATATGTTTTGAAAAATAGGATCTCTGGTATATGGTGTCATTTTTTTTTACTCAGTTCACAATCTGATTCCCTGTGTAAAAATTGCGAAAACAAGAATTATAGCATGTCAAAATTTAAATGATGCCGAAAATTGGTATCCTTTTACCGAATTTATCATTTTAAATGATACTTAAAATTGTCAATTTCCATTAAAACTAATCATTAAACAGCTCCCTATTATGTTTCAATGCCCAGATATTTACAAATAAGAAAAAAGATTCCGTTTATGCAGAATATCATGGCTAGAGCTATTTTTCTTGATTTTCTCAAAATGCTGCCCTCTAAGAGTCCCCCAGCTGGAGCTTTATCGTGTATAGCAAAATGTGGTTATATGGACACATTTCCAAACGTTTTTATTTTACTGAGAGTTCTATTACCACTTCCAGTATCAGGTGCCAGTGGCGAAAGGAGTTTCTCCTAGTTAAAGTTAATAAAAACCTACTTAAGATCTAAGTTGATTCAGGATCGACTGAGTGGGCTTGCATCCATGGCCATCGAAAATTACATGCCAAGTGAATACAATAAGGACAGACTGCTCAATGAGTTTTCAAACATGAAAGCTAGAAAAGAATTCGTTATACAAAGTTGTATATTTAACTGTTTTATAAGTAGTATGTTCAACCATATAAATTGTGAATCATATTTTAACAATTTATCATAAAAACATGTAGGGCTGGCCATGACTGAATCAAATGTTTTTGACAAGATGATGCCGATAGGCCACCTGCTATGATTCAGAGAGAGTGGTACTTTAGCTCTCTGGCATTGATAAAGTGACTAAAACACTACATATTTAAAACTATTGAGGCAAGTGTTGTAGAGAAAACAACACTATAATTTTCGAGCTTACACTGCCGAATTTCTGAAAAAAAATCTTGTTTTTAAAAGTATCTTTTGATGGTATAAAACGATGGCAGTCGATTGATGCCTTCAGGGAGGTGCTGTGTAAGATGTGGCTTAAGCATTGAGTTACCAAACCAAAGGATAAGAAAACGAATGAAAAGGTAGAAATTTTCTGAGCTAGAAACTGGAATAACACGAAAAGGTGGGATATTCTTGCATATCCTAGTTGTATAAAATATATACTATTTTGAATTATTGTAGATGTAACTCATGATGTGTTCAAGAATTTAGATTAGTAGCAAGACATATTTCCTTAGGTTGTAAAAATACAACATCAGACGGTCACGGCTAAAAATTGTGAAACAAACAACTAAATCAGCCAAATGAACACGATGAAGAAAACAGTATAATTTTACATCAGCTATTATTTAGGAGGGGTCTCTCCTACATAATAGCTCACATCACCCCTCAGAGATGGTGGATTATTGATTAGGAGAGTGTACCATATGCCTAATTTTTGTTTCTTTTCTAGATGGTGGAATCTTAAGACAGACTAAGAACACGAGCTCAAAATCACCAAATTGACACAGAAGAGGCAGCCAAGTATATTTTTGACATTACAGAAGAAATGTTGTTGGACTTGTCAGATGATGAAAATGACGCTGATCCAGATTTACTGTCTCCAGAATATCTTATCAATGATCCCGATGCAGACTTGTTGGCTTTACTGGATAATTGTCACTTCCTTTTTGGAGAAGGATGACCTGGACGCTCACAGTGAACCCAGCAACAATGATTCGGGGGAAACTCCAGCCTCTACTTAGCAACAGGAACTAGTAGCAGCAAGTTCTGAAAGATCAAAGAACAAATCAGAAGTCTAAGAAAAATTAGGCTTAGGAACAATAGAAATAGAAAAAGTTGACCTGTCTTAGAAAGGAAAGCTTCGACAAGTTCCAGGCATCTTGGAGACTCCATTGAAATGCTTCAAATTTTTTTTTGACAATAAACCCCTTGAGCTGATAGTTGAACAAAGTAACGTCTTTGCACTCGAGCAAATGATTACTTCCAAGGGGTAAAGCAACTTGAGACAATATCTCCCGAAAAAGCCGACGAAGTGGAGAACTAAAGTCCTCACAAGAGCTTGTATGTCAGGTTTTGGTCATGATTTTGAAGTTTGTTAAGGTAAAGAACTGTTGTTAAAAATGACATAGAGCCAGATCCTCGGGTTGGAGGCAATATAGTTTTACGTCTGATAAGTACCTTAGTTGACAAAATGAACTACAAGATTTACTTTGACAACTGGTTGTTGAAATCTATTGACTTTGCTAAAACTGATTCCCTTGTATTGTTACGTTGAAAAAAAGGGCGACTGAAGGGCTACCCACTCCTCAAAGATGGTGAAATGAAAAAACAAGAGAAATCCGATTACAGGACCGACATTCATCCTGGCGTTATTATAGTGAAATTTTGATAACAACACGGTTTGCTTGGCTTCGATGTAAGCAGTCATAACGCCTCAGGATACGTCAACACGCTGGAACGTTAAGGATGAATCCAGGGTTGAAGTTTCAAGGCCAGCCATTGCTTATGAGTACAACCGCCATATGGGTGGTATAAATTGAGCAGAAATACTGGTGGAGATGTACCAAACTCATTTTCTGACACAGAAATGGTATATTATAATCACACAGCAGGTGGGTTATTGACACAGCAGTGTGCAATATTTGGCTTCTTTTCAGGTCAGACGTCAAAGCACTCACTTCAAGGACAAACAAACCGATCATCTTGACAGCCTTCAGGTCTGAAGTTGCAGCAAGGGTTGTGTGACTCGATACGTATGATACCCCAATGTAAACTTAGTAGACCATCTACTGATGTCGAAAAAAGTCCCAGACCCATTCGAAGTCGCAATTGAATCCGACCAGCAATATCTGCTCAAGCCAATGGGCTTGATCACCGGCCAAAAAAGACTGAGAATCAGAGCCTAATGTCGTATTTTTATAACGTGATCTAAAATTGACAATTTAGAATAAATATTCCAAGAACATTCTTTGTGTCAGTAGTCTGAGCTAGAGATTGCATGGGAGACCTCAGAGATTTTTCCTAGTATTCTTTCTTTAGTGACCTGTCTAGGGTTAATGGTTTAATTGCTATCAACACTCCCTAGCGAAAACTAGATTTTGATTTTGGTAATTCACCATAATCATCGTGCTGAACATATTAGAATTTTATTCTATCATACATTTCTGGAACTGAAATTCTGCTAAGTTGCTCCTATATTTGAAACTACGAAATGTCCATCGGTGTCCCTATCAAAGTTAGTATAAGTTTGAAACAATTCAATGTTAAATTTTGGTTCTAGTTGTAGGCCTAGCTTAACATTAGATCCCTTATTTTAATCTCTTCGATAGGCTTAGCTATTTTTCTGACAATATATCACACCTTCATTGTCCAATATAATTATGATGCGTAAAATTAAGGCCTAATAAATTTTTGGGGATGTCAGTCTACAATTTGGACTGTTGAGAAGGAAACCATCAGATTTTAGTGCAAGTTGGAAAAAATATTTACATTTACCATTTATAAAAGAGCTTCTTTTTACTTTACTCTTACCCCCCCTTAAGTTCAAAGATAGGTTTGTAGCCCAAATTATTTAGGCTTTTGTAATGCATTGCTCTTGTTTTTGGTAAATTCAGAGATGTTTCCATTGCTGAGGTAGAAATTAAGTTTACATAGCTTACCATCCAAGACAATGCTCTTTCTGAATAAAGTATGCCAATTGCTTTACTCAGAAATACAGTTTTAAGCCCTTTATGGATTTTCAAAGATTATACCTTTTTCCCTTAGCCTATTTTTTGCTGTAGAAAAGGGCTAAAATAGGCTGTTGTTACCTCCTCAGAAATAAGCCAAACACTAAATCATTCAAATAAATCCTTCTATCACTTCTGAAAGCACTTCTTCTTATTTTAACAAGTCCCACCTCTCCCTAATGAATAAATATATAACCCAAATTGTATATTCCAAATTTTTTTTTTCTATTTCTTGATTTTGAGGACATTGCCTCTTTGCTGTTAAATATATTTGAGGGAAGCAGTGATATGTATCAAAATGCATAGAAAATAGATGATACAGAGTTATTATTATTTTTTTTTAGCCTACATTGTTTCATTCTAAGGAGCAGTAATTGTAAACTAGACTGTTATCTTGGAAAGGAGCTAGTGCAGGAAAATGAAACTTCAGGAATGAGTCTACAGACCAAAGTAACCCCTTTTCAAGATAGCAAAAAGTGGATAAACTTGACCAACAGTCCTAGTTTACAATAACTCTTCCTTGGAAGGAAACACTAAAAAAAACAAAAAAAAAACATATTATCTATTTTGTATGCATTTTAAAAAACCTTAATTTTGGAAAAAAAAGGATTTGTTTTGCAATGATGTAATTTACTAACATAAAAATCTGCACTAATGCTATATTCATGAATTATGTCATGCATTTTCCTTATATGATTTCATTTATAGCATAAAAGATAATAATTTATGAGAATAAACATCATTAAGCTTACAGTTTTCAGTGCAACCAGCCATATAATGTCTGTAGGAAGATTTAAAAAACAAAAATCTGCAATTGTTTCAAATGATGGTTCTTTGGAATATCTTGAATTATCAAATATGATAAGACCAATAGAACAACCTGACCAAAACCCAATAAATGAAAATTTACAATTATTATAAATGATAATTCATGGAAGATAAAGAAATTTTTGTCCTACCACCTGAACAATTAACAAATCAACAACCTAGACTATCATGTAAGACTAGACCAATAAAGGCAGCTAAAGCAATGGGTATTGGTATTAATAATGGGTGAAAATCAACCACTTGGACCATTAAATGAAAACAAGAATTTACAAGTATTATAAATGATTATTTGTTTGAAGGAATAGAAGTTTGTCTTACCACCTGAACAATCCCTTCCCCAATAAGCATCTTTCTAAAAAAATTTATAGAATTTGGTCTGGCTCAGATGGGCTAAATTTCCAGGTGTTTTTATATCAGTTCCTTAATTCAAGAGGTTCATTTCCCTTGTCCCCTCTTTGCTGGTATTGTAATTTAAAAATGTAACAACTAACCATTGTCTATTTGAATTTAAAATGCTGACATCTGCACAGAATACACTGCAATGCAAACTGTTAAAGTTCTTCAAACACCACTGAATCTCATTATCAGCTAAAAGTCTATCTGACAGTACCTGCACACAGCTCAGAACTCACTGTTTATCCTCTTATATTTCAACTCATAGAATCAAAAGATTTACTGGAAAAAATCTGAGCAGATTCAAGATAAATAAGAAGCAACCAATTCAGTAGCTCTGTTCATCTCACAGAGTGAATCAAAAGGAATAGGGCTGAACAGTCTTGACTGAGAAACCCTCATTTGCTGAAACAGAAGAAGAAGAGGAAGAAGATTAACTACCTGGACCATCATGTAAGACTAGACCAATAAGGGTAGCTAAAGCAAGGTGCATTGGCAAATAGTCTTAAGTAATGAAAATCAAAACTGAAGAAGAAAGAAAAACAGTCTTACAAGATAAGCAACAGTAAGAATCAAACCATTTCAAAATTGAAAGCAATAATGATGATGGTTGGGTTCAGGATTTTGAAATAGATAAGGTAATTGATGCTTACTATGCCTTTGTTAAAGAAAATAAAGGTTTGGTGACATATATTTCATAATAACAAAAAGTAAGCTGAGGCAAAAGTCAAGACTCAATATTTTATAAAAGCTCCAAGCAATGAAATAGCTCTAAATAAAGACATTAGAGTTTATAAGGATGTTAGCCAAGAATTCCTAAGTATCTACTGCATTTTCTGTTATGGCATTTGCTTACAAAAACAGACAGGCTTTGTATTAGTTCAAGACTATATAGATAACTAAAGTTTCTATTGGATCCTCCTTTGTAGATGCAAAGCTTATTTATTGTGAAGAGTACCCCATTGATGACCCTGTTTTTTTGTCCCTGAATCAGAGAATGGTCAATTGATAAGCACTGATTTTGTTGTCCCTCAACATGCACACATTTGTGTGTTGTTTTCTTTGTTCTTTTTGTTGTATCTTTAAATGTTAATTGAGTAATTCCTATTTCAGTGTTCTGCTGTTTTCTTATATTTGTAAGTGTTTACAATATATTATTATTATTACTATGCAAATCAATTATTCCTAAGTCATATGTTCAGTGGGCATAGATTGTTCACAACTAAATATGATAAATTTGACAAATAGTAAATATTTTAGTATAGTTAATTAACTCCTTTCTTCATAATAAAAGGTATGTTTGCTGAGCCTTAAAATTTGCTTTAACTTTGTAAATAGATGGGATGTTATGAACAAAGGCAAAAGTGAGCAAAAAACTACAAATTAATTTCCTTTTACAAGACCAAAAAAAAAAAAAAAAAAACATTAAATGGCATGCTACTTCAACAAAACTACAAAAGTGAAAAACGAATGGATAAATGCAATGCAGTTAAATATCCTTGGAAATATGAATTAAGGATAAAAAAATCAGTGTCACTTTAGGGCCCATTTTAGGGCTTTAAACTGGATTTGCAAGTAAAATTATTATATTTGGAAAGAGTATAAAAAAGACATCAAGCAAAGTGTTCACTCAGTGCCTGCATTAGTAATGGAATCATGAAAATATTTACCAAATATTAGTGTTCTTGGGCTTGATGTATATAGGTTTGGACTACCATGCAAAAAATGAGATAGCAAAGTAGTAATACCACTTGCCAGTTTTCAAATTTGTTGGCAGATTTTTTTGTGAAAATAACATCTTTATATATAAGATTATGCTTAAAGAAAAGGTGTCAAAACACAAGTTGTGCTCTGCTGTACAAAGCGTGAGGTAGCATAGTAGCAATGCTACTTGGCAGTTTTCATGGCATAGCAAAATTTGTTGTCAGATTTTGTCTGAAAATACCTGCGCTTCTGCTATCCCTGAATTTTTGGGGGATTTCCCCAAAAATGTGTCTTCTCAAAAAAATTGGTTCCCTAAAAATCCTCTTTTGCTGAGGGTTCCCACCCCCTAGTGATTTATCACTAGCGACAATCTACTGGTAGTAACTGTTAATTTCACTTAACTTGATGTAAATTTTTTTCACTACTTTCCAAAGTTTTTGTCTCTATTATTTACCACACATCAAAAACCAGACATAGACCATTGAATTACTTACCTTTCTTCCCATGCTAGTAAAACCATAATGTTTTTAAGACTATACCATTTCATCAAAGATTTGTGACTTGTGTTAAATCTTGTGACTTGTGGTAAGGAATTTCATTTGAACATGCTTATGTTCAGTGTAATTCTGAGCATCAATGCAAAGAGGGTTATTTTGGGCAGCTGGACTTCAAGTTCAAATTTATTTTCTTTAGCTATTCAGTTTAAATTCCTTGCCATTCTGGCTCCTACAGCATGCAATCAGATTGAATCTGGCAATCATGTTCCAGTATCACGCCTGGATATTTTGATAATAAGTATTTACCTCCCAACAAATTACTGCAATGAAAGCTCTGATTCAAAGTATCCAAGTGCTTGCAAAATGTTTGCTGACTCATCAAGAAAGTGGAGAAGTCATCTGACTCATATGTTATAATCATTGGTGACTTTAATTGTGACTTTACAAACAAAACCCTCCCAAGGAGTCAATTGCTCTGGAGCTCCATTTCACCATTTTACTCTCTAGTTGAAAAAGATGAAAATTTTACTTATATAGGCACTAGTTCCTCAATGTTGAACCTTGATCATATTGTCTCTTCTTTTTCCTTGAACCAAGCCATAGTCTTGCATGAAGGCCTTTGCTCTGATCACCCTCTGATCTATGTATATATTGAGTGCATCAATGCTATCAAAACTTCTAACTTCAAAAAATGGTTCAATATCCAAGATTGGAGCTGCATAAATCACCAGTTATTTATGTTAGAGTGTGACCTGCTACTTAATAAAGTAAAGGTTCCATTCCATCTACTTAACCCCAACTATAGTTCTTATCTTAGTGAGTTTCAGATTGAAATTCAGATTACCAATTATCTTGCGGAAATGAATCACACAGTTTGATGTGCAGAACTTACTGCAGTTCCAACTAGATGTGTTCACAAAAAAACAAGTGGCTGATTGGTCGAAAAACTCAAATCTTGTTTCAGCTTGTGCATCAGCTAAGCTATGGCTCTGGAATGAATGTGATAGACCATGTTCTGGTGTAGTAAACAATTTGTATTTTAGAACAAAAAGAAAATTTGCAAGAGTTCTTAAGAACCACAAAATCATGCTGATACAAAAAAATGTAGACAATATAGTAAGTGATCCTTCTCTTTTATGGAAGTCTTAAAGGTTCCAAATAGACTTCTTGTTGTAATATTTCTGAAATTAAGTGAATTGAATATTATAAAACTGTATCTTGGCTAAATTCCAGTGGTCTACCTTCTCAATTACTCCTTCTGATGTAAAGTTCACTTTAAGAAAGATCAAGAAAAAAACATCCTCTAGTGTTGATCTCGTCTCTGCTAAACATTTTGAAAATGCTAGTGATTTGCTTGTGCAGCACCTCTTGCTGTTTTTCCAATTGTCAATTTCTACAGGTATGGTGCCACAACAGTTTTACATCTGCCAGATCACTCCTATTCCCAAAAAGGGAAAAAGTCATTATACTGCCCTATAACCATTTTGTGTATCTTGTTCAAAATTTTTGAGTCTGTTATTCTCAGAACCACCCAAATCAGGCACTCATACCTCCTACTGAGACTTCTTACCCTCCATTGGCTAAGGAGCATCCCAAGGTGGCTGAAGCTAGCCCATCCCTCAACAATCCTAAAACTAAGCCTAAATCTTGTTCTGAAAGAGTGGCAGCTTTTCCTAATATTTCTACTCAAGCCATAACTATGCAAGATAGAGTTGGACCTCATATTACTAATTTAATTAAATATGTTGCATCAGTGGACCTAATATTACAATCAAATATGGCTAAAGATAAAAAAGCCAGTATAACAAAAGAAATTGCAGAATACTACTTTTCCAATTCTATTTTCAATGAAATAGGAACAGAATTATCATCCATTCTCTCAAAATATCATGCATGTCACCTATTCAACCCTTCCTATGTTAACTAAGCTGCAGATCCTACAATGGAATTGCGTCTCTTTAAATTCAAATAAACTTGCTGATCTTATCCAATGTGCAAATGATAAGAGAATAGGAATTATTTGTCTACAAGAGACTAATCTTCATCAGTACAAGAAAATCAAAATGCCTGGGTACAAGTGCTACAGGAAGGATAGATCAACTAAAAGAAAGGGAGGGGGTGTGGCAATTTTTGTTCATGATTCAATCCAACACTCCCCTCAACCCTTAACTATCTACAGGGATGAAATAGATGTTGTAGGCATATTAATTACCTTAGCTAATGGTAACCATCTTGCCATAAAATCCTTTTATAATCCATGTGGGAGTAAGGACATCCAAAGTATCTTGGAAACAGAATTATCAGGTAATAATACCTTTATTTTTGGTGATTTTAATGCCCACAGTCCTCTCTGGGAACAATCAGCAGGTAGCAACAAAGCAGGAAGAGGAATAGAGTACATATTGTCCAATTTTCCTGACACCTTGATTTTCACTCCATTTGACTTTCAGACCAGGTATAATATTTCTTCTAACTCTTTCTCAACTATAGATTTGCTTCTAGGTCCTTCTTCATATTATGATTTAGTTCAGATGGTAAAGGTGTCGTCTCTCCAATCTGATCATTGTGCAATTCTTACATCATTTCAAGATTTATGCTACACTCCCAAACCCTACGTCCCTACATTTATCAACTCCAAAGGTAATTGGTCCCTTTTTCGTGAGATATTAAATGAAGTAGATTTTTCCTTTGTTTCTCCTAATTATGATATTAATGCCATTGAGTCTAATTTGAGATCAATCCTGCTGGAGTCAGCTAAATCGGCAATTCCAATGACTAGGGTACGTTTTTACAATGGCTCCAAAAGACCCAAGAATTGGTGGAATGATGAGTGTAGGGTTGCAGTTCTGGCAAAAAGAAAGGCTCGTAAAATGTTTCAAAAGCACCCATCTCAGTCAACAGCAATCTTTTATAAGCAGTCATGTGCTAAGGTGAAACTAATTTGTAGGAGAGCTAAACAGAGTACATGGCTGAATTTCAGCTCAAGTATCAGTTTTAGAACCCCAATTTCAAAGGTCCATAATTTCATTAGCCAACTAAATAGTGGAAAGCAGCCTAATGATGACCGTAGATATGATATCATTCAGGATGGATATCCAATTGTATCAGATAAAAAGAAAGCAGATCTGTTTACCAATGTTTTTAATAATGATTGCTCAGACTTTCATCCCAGCCGACCTCCTTTTTGTAATCTCCCTCTTACCTGTTCTTATAAGGGTACTCTGATGAAACCTTTTTCCCAAGATGAATTTTGTGTAGCACTTAATTCTCTTAACATCAAGTCTTCCCCAGGTTATGACGGTATTTATATGAAGTGGATTCTTGAGTCCCCAAAGGTGTTTCATACAGCCCTCTTAAGTCTTTATAATCTTATTTGGTCAAGTCAAAAGTTCCCAGATGCCTGGAAGATTGCTCAGGTATTCCCAGCTTTAAAACCTTCTTATTCATCTAATGATCTCAAGTCTTACCGTCCTATATCAGTATTACCTTCCTTTAGTAAAGTTCTGGAAAGGCTTGTCTTATCAAGAATTGAGTGGTTTTCTGAAGTCAACAATCTCTTTCCTAGTGAACAAACAGGTTTCAGAAAAGGACATAGCTCTTTAGATAACATTACCCGGCTAGAAACTGATGTTTGTAACTCCCTCAAAAAAAGACATGTCACAATGGCTGTTCTGTTTGACTGGTCGAATGCCTATGGAAATGTAGTCCACAATAAATTATTGGAAATCCTAATAAATCTTGACTTCCCATATCCTTTTATAAGTTTTATAAAGTCTTTTCTAACTGATAGATATTTTTACGTTCAAGTAAATCAGTCTAGAAGTGAGCAATGCCCCATTACAAGAGGACTTCCTCAAGGTGCAATATTGAGTCCTCTTCTATTCAACTTGTATGTTTCTGAATTTCAAGTATCTCATGCATCATTTGGCCTTTATGCAGATGATTTGATCATTTGGAAGTCAGGAAGGGATATTAGCCTTCTTCAAAGCCTTATTCAACATGATATAAGTCTAGTCCAGAGATTCTCTTTAGCATTTGGCTTTCCAATATCAATCAGTAAAACTAAAGCCATTATATTTACTAATGGTACTCTAGATCCTCCTAATCCACTGACAATTTTCTCAAGGGAGATCCCATATTGCAATTCAGTGAAGTTACTTGGTTTATTAATGGATTCTAAAATGCAGTGGCATGAACATATTAATTCTTTGAAATCTCTGATTATTCAGAGACTTTGTATTCTAAAAAGACTTGCTGGAAGTAAGTGGGGATGTCACCCAAAGATTATTTTGGATTTTTACAAATTATATATTCGTTCAAATATAGAATATGGGATTCAAATATTTTCAGCTCGTCCCCCATCCTCATTCAAAATCCTTGAATCTTTACAAAATTCTGCTATTCGAATAGCTTTGGGGGTGCATAAGCATACTCCTCTGTCAAAGTTAAGAACACTGTCGGGATTGGTGTCCCTAAGTGAAAGAGCATCTAGTCTAAGGATAAAGTATTTCTCGCAAATCCAGGCTTATGGAGCCAAGCATGCTGTATATGCACATACCTTTGCTGAGAAGTCAGCCTGTCCCAATGCCCATTCATCATGGAATCAGTTTCATCTGGAGGTCCCAAACTGGAATCAACATTCGCTTCATGCATATCCCTTTACTGAGTCCCCCCCATGGGAAATGAGTCCTCCAAGCTGTCAAGTAGAACTTATCTCTATTAGTAAAGATTTGATTCCTAATTATGAGATCCAGACTATTTTGGCTGAACACATCTCAAAGGCTTACCCCAACTATAGAAAAATATATACTGATGGATCCGTCCAGAGGGAAAGAGCTGGAGCAGGAGCATGTATCCCATCCCTGAATTTGAATATTTATTCTCCTCTCCCATTGAGATCTTCTATCCTGTCTGCTGAATTATGTGCCATCCGCCTGGCCTTGGATGCTCTTATAAATTATAACATTGAATCTGAAAATATACTCTGTCTCTCTGACTCTAAATCAGCATTATTACTGATCCAAAATATTAATAGAATTGCTAATGACAAAGATTTATATAATATTAGAAGACAGCTTCTTAATCTTAAGATCAAGGAAAATGAAGTTTATTTTCAACATGTTCCTAGTCATAAAGGTATAAAATATAATGATATGGCTGATTCTCTAGCAGCAAAGGCTTCCATGTTATCTCCTAGTCCTTCCTCTGACCTCAATTCACGAGATATTATCAGGCAAAGATCCAAAGTTAATCACAGTACATAAATGTTATCTCCATTTCATACAAGATTAAATACAGTGCTATATTACCGACTGAAATCAGGTGCCCTACTTCTAAATAGCTTGTTATTTAATTGGAAGCTACATCATTCCCCTTTATGCCGAATCTGCTTTTCAACAGAGGAAACAATCCAGCATATTTTATTTGATTGCCAGGCTCAGAGTGAGGAGACTGTTGCTCTTAAGCGTTTCTGCTCCTTGGCTAAGATTCCAAATACTTATACAGCTATCCTGGATTCTAACCTGCCATGGGAAATTGATCGTAAGATATTTAAGGCAGCAATTGATACCTTAAAGAAGAGAAATGTTGTTTAATAAGGATTAAAGCTTGAAGAAGTCAATTTTTAATGGGACGCAATTTATCCATAGTTTTTGATTGTGCAGAAGAGAGCGGGAATGAGTAGGAAGAGCCGTATTGGTACCGGCCGGCCTAGTGCCTTAAACTGCTGGGGACAGGTAGCTCAGGTACTCGCACTTCCCACAATCAATAATAGTTTATTATTGTTCATAATCGTATATATCCATTGTTTGCAGACTGGAGCAGAATAGCGCTTCCAGTAGCTAGTTTTTCTGAAGAAGAAGTCAAAGAGGTGAAAGGACTTGGTGTTAGTCCATATACCTCCCTACAATTTTTGGAACTGGAACTCAGTGAAACTTTTTATAAGTGTTATGCTTCTCTGCATCAGTTTGGTTTCCAGAAAGAGTTAAGTTGGGAACATGCTCTTTATGCCCTTTTTAATGTTCTAGCTGATGTGGAAGGATCTAGGGATTTACTTGTTCTTTGCACACTTGACATAGCTAGAGCATTTGATTCATATGTATTTGCCCAGATGTTGACAGGGTTATAAAAAGAGGGGTTGATCTTTCTGTTATTAATTGTCTCCATTATATGTGTAGTCATCTTAAAGCTAAAATAAAAGGAGGTACAGATCTTTTCAATATGTTGAAGGGTGTCAGACAGGGTGGTTTAACTTCTCCTGCTCTTTTTAATAACTTGGTTTCTGCTGATCATGCTCTGTTGAGTGCATGTGTATACATGGTGGAATCAATGTTTTTTTATTTACCTATGCTGATGATATTTTGAATCTAAGATGCACCTTTTTGGGAAGTAAGAGAGCTTTTCCTAAACTTGAGCATCAATATCAGCAAATCAATCTGGATTTTAATGTTGATAAAACTGTAGCAATTGCTTTCAATTTTAGGGTAACTCTGACATGCAACTTGAACTTTCTGGAACAACTATTCTGTTTTCTGATAGCCTTTTTTTTGTATGCCCATTGGAAGAAGTATTAAAGAAGCCATTAAGCTTGTAATTCAAAACCTCACTAAAATATTCAAATTGCATATGCTTTGCTTGCATTTAATATCACAAATCTTAGTTGGTTTCACGTTTCCAAACTTTACAACAGTCTAACTGTGCCCCATCTTCTTGCTATTTCCCCCATTCGGAATTTTTTTTTTTTCTGCTGCAAACAAAAAAAATATTGACCAAATCTGTTTTAAATTTGCCAAGTATCTGCTGCATCTGCCTCCTTGGACCAGTAATTCTTCTCCAGTACAAAAACTTAAATTGATTCTGCCTGCAAACATTATTGATAAAAGAGTGGAAGATTTCATATCCTCTGCTAGAAAACTCAACCACAAGTAGTCTTCCCTCTTTGTATAATATGTAGTTATGTTTGTGTTTGTTGATTGTGATCTCTCTTTTCATTGTTGTTTATTTTCTCTTTTTTTATTTTTTTTGTCTTACCTTATCACTAGGGCTACAAATTCTTTGTTTTGTTGACAGGCCAGAAATAAATTGATTGATTGATTGATATAAGTTAGATTGAAAAATTACTCTAAAATGAAAAATGGAAAGCATGGTAGCTATGCAGAGAGGGGTGGAGGAGATTTCATGATAAATTTGAGATATTTTCATTATTGAGCTATAAATTAGATGAACATACCACTTAAGACCTTTTTTATGCTCTTTCAAAATATAATCATTGTTTTACTCAAAAACTAAATAAGTCCTTTTAGATGATACCTTTTTCTCTTATTTTTGCAATTTAGTTTCAGTCTTATTTTCTTTTACTCTAGGTTTTGGGCATAATATATTAATCTTAAATACATAGTAATTAAATGTGTTTTAGATTAAAGGGTACTTCTATATGATACTGCCAGCACTCTAGTTTCTGCTATGTAAAACTCAAGAACAACCTGGTTTTATCTCTCTGTATCAAGACAAATTTTGCTTATGGTCATTGAAAAATAAGTGGCAAGTGACAGAATACATTAGAATTATATAATTTGGTCAATATATATTTGCACATTAATTAGGGCTGGGGGGTAGTTAAGTTTAGGTCAGGTTACCCCCACCCCATCCCTTAATGTGCAAATATATAGCTAGATGTTTCTAAGTAATTTGTTTCTATTGTTTCTAATGTATTATATTTTCAACATGTTTTGGTACTTTTCATTAGGATTAACCTAACTTCACTTCTTGTGTTTTGGCAGTATAATACATAAGTACCAATAAAAGGAATTGATCTATTTGTTGAATTTTGCTTTGTTTGGTGTGTAAAATTACGTACTTTTCTTTATTCCTTGAGAATTCTATTTTGCATATAATCTTTTATCTTCAATATATTCCCCTCATCATTGGTATACGGGCACCCTCCCCCTTATAGTATTGTTGGCGGGTATTTTTGCTTGATTGAGTGGTTCAACTGCAGTCTAGGATCTTTTTACACTTTAGGAAAGTTGTTAAGTAAGTAACTGAAATTTTACAGAATAGATATTCTGCTCAAATTAGGGCATTGGAAATTTTTTTAATATCTACCTCCTATCTGCACAACTTCTAATGCTTGAATAATTATTAACCCTGTTTGAAGGCTAATCTTGAGATAAAAACAATAGAATAAAAAAAAATTGTGTTAGAATTGGATTTCCATTCAAAACTTTTACTAAATACAATCTTCTCACCATAAAAATTGCAGCCCCTCCCATATGCCCCTCTTTATGAGACAAATCAAGATATAGATTATATTCAATTTGGATAATAGTTGAATAAAATAGAAGCAACCCCAAAACATGATTCATAAGAAATTGTATATTATAGCCAAAAGTAAAAATTCAGTTATTATTTCTGGAATGTTTTCTTGTAAAGTTTTATATTGTTTTCAGTTATTTTTGCACAAACGGTGGGTCTTTATTTCTTACTCTGCTACCTGACATCTGTGTTTGAAGATTGATCACATAGTTTGTGACAATGAACTGTAAGTAACTCAACCCAACAGGGACCAAAACTCAACAGATATGAAATCCAACAACCTGTTATGGATGATTTCCTAATAAAACGAATTTATGAACCTTCTCCATTCCATCCCTCACGGATTTCGGGCTGAAAGTTTGCTCCTCAACGTAATTAGTACTGCACATGTTACTTGTTGTAGATCCAATAATTTTTTGCTGGAAAATATATTTATATCAAATTATATGTAAATCGAAAATTTCTTGAAAATAAAAATCTGGGATTTCCACATTGACCTTAACAGAATTGTTCCTTAAATATCTATAAGAGATACAGAGTTTGAATAAATAATCCGATGCTATGCATGAGCCCAACATTGAATGATATAGATAAAAATTTTAATTTGGTCTTCAGATGGTTTGGGCTGAAAATTTGCTCCTCAAAAAACGTAATTAGGACTGCACATGTTACTTGTTGTAGATCCAATAATTTTTTGCTGAAAAATATATTTATATCAAAATATATGTAAATTAAAAATTTCTTGAAAACAAAAATCTGGGATTTCCACATTGACCTTTACAGAATTGTTCCTTAAATATCTATACGAGATACAGAGTTTGAATAAATAATCCGATGCTATGCATGAGCCCAACATTGAATGATACAGATACAAATTTTAATTTGGTCTTCAGATGGTTTGGGCTGAAAGTTTGCTCCTCAAAAAACGTAATTAGGACTGCACATGTTACTTGTTGTAGATCCAATAATTTTTTGCTGGAAAATATATTTATATCAAAATATATGTAAATCGAAAATTTATTGAAAACAAAAATCTGGGATTTCCACATTGACCTTTACAGAATTGTTCCTTAAATATCTATAAGAGATACAGAGTTTGAATAAATAATCCGATGCTATGCATGAGCCCAACATTGAATGATATGGATAAAAATTTTAATTTGGTCTTCTGATGGTTTTGTCTATACTATTTAACAGATTTAGAAAAACGGTTACCTTTTTTTCAGGAAACTTATTGGAAATTTTGCCAACTCTTATTTAATGTTACCAAAATATTGATTGCTGTTCACCATAAACAAATGGCTAGCAAACAACAGTTTTTGTTCCTTGCTACACTTGCATGCTCTAAAGCTTTGCAGTATTTTTAGGGTGCTGGTAGGTGATTCACTGATTATATCTAGTTTGGGGCAATAAAAAAAGGTAGTAATGTTGTTCACATGGAATTTATATGGTTTCCAAATATCCAGTCTGCTACCTTCACAACTGTATTTACTTCTTGAATTTTGCAGGCTGTATGTCAGTTTTCAGTCATTAAAGCAAAAATTATGTTTTAATGACCAATACATTACGTAAACGTAAGTGGCGTAAATTAGAAAAATATTTTGTAACAATTATTAGCCCAGTTCCATGAAGTTTTTAGTTATGGAGCATCTGTTCAAATTGGAATTTTTTTTTTAGGTTCTTCATGAGGCTGAAGGCCATATTGTGACTTGTGAGACAATAACTGGAGAAGTTTACAGAGGAAAGCTTATTGAAGCTGAGGACAACATGAATTGTCAAATGACGGATGTAACAGTGACATTTAGGTACAACCTCAAATATTGTCTGCTTCTGTTTTTCATTATTAATTATTTCCTTTTACATATTTATTTTTTCATTATTTCATTTTCATTACTTCATTTAGATTCATTAATTATTATCAATTGTTTTATTTTAGATATTCTCTTTTATTACAGTAAGTACCAGAATAAGTTGGCTTTCCAGTTTTCTGTTGCTGGGTTTATTTTAAGTTTTCTTTTGTCAATGTTGCACTTAGCCTATTACTGTTACCAATCACCACAACACAATGCCATCCAAGCCTAACAAAATGGCTCAAGGCCATGTCAGTTTCTTGGCTATATTTACCTCAGCTGTTACCACTCCTTAAGGTTCATTTGAGTCCCAAAATGAATTTTGTGTCCTTTTTTACCTACTGTAACTACTCAATATACAATTTTGCTACCCTAATTAGATAACATAAACTGACATCATTTTAGATTTGAAAAATCAGTTTGGGTAAAGGCTGTTATTCTAATAAACAAGTACAAAAACAATGAACAAATTTAGTAGTGATAGATAATTAATCTGAAGTGGAAAATAGGAATTTTTTAAGAATTGGTTCTGAAGTCAACAAAAATTTCTGGAATCTTAAAACAATGTAACAAAAAACTTCTGATTTTGACAGAAACTTCTTTCTTTAAATTTATTACTCAGACATAGCTATTGATTAAGCTAGCAAGACACCAACTGTAACTTTCTTTCAATGCCGTGGCTTTCAGGTCATTACTACTTTATGGGGAAATTAATAAGTACCATAATTTAATGGTAGTTTAGAAGATTAAGCCTTTTCTCTTATGTTTAAACAAAATTGCTGTTTTCTTTTTCATATTAATTCAAAAGCAGTGCTGATAATTTTGGTTAAGATTGATAATTTGTTTAGTTTTAAGAACATGCAAGTATTCTCAAAAAACCTATGAAATCTTTTTCTTTGCCCCTGCAGATACTAGAAAAGAAGTTTTTAGAGATTATAGCAGGTAGAAAAATTCTGACTGCTATTGGACCCGCTGTTTTGATGTAATGTATTAAAGGTAATTATTCGATGAAAAAACAAACAACTCTTCTCCTATTTTGGTAATCCGGATAGATATACACTTGATTGAAGTCTTGACCTTACCCGTCCTATGAATCGTCTGGAACAAGGAGTTGGATTAATGGGTATATCATGAAAATCTCTAGATTTTGCGAAGGAAAGGTCTGGGTCTGAATGGAACCCCTAGGACCTTAAACTGGAAGGTGCCAAAATACAAGAAATCTATAGGAATCTAGAATAAAGAATAATTATACAAGGCCAATAATTATGAAAATATGGCAAACATTATAGGGCATAGTGGACTGTGGAGGAACGAAGTTTACCTGCACGAAAAATTGTATAGCCTGATTTTTTTTTTTTTCTAGCTTAAAATTTAACACAGAAGAACCAATCAGACACAATTAAACTCTTTTTTTACTGGTTTGAAACCTACAGAGGAACCAATTAGATTTTTAAAAGGTAAAGCTATTTGGGTTTCCCTTTCTGACATATTGTTATCAATTGTCAGAACAATTATTGTTGAACAATTGAATTGGTTTATGAAATTATATCATATACTAATAAAATCAAAGCATGCCACCTGAGCTCAAAGCTCAAGCATGCCAAAGCTCAGCATCAAGCTACTTGAGGCCAACAAAACTACAAATGCCCCTTTTCCATCCCAATCCATTCAAAGTCTCCCTCTTTAGACCCTCCCAAGAAGCTCCCGTTTCTCTTAAGTCCTTTATCTTCCTTAAATCTTTGTGTGTAATTTGTAATTCTCTTTTAAAATAGGCAGTTTTAATTTTTATTATCAATACTAATTTGTGCTTTAAATACTTTGAATTTCAGTAAAAAGAAGCAAAATATCAAAGCTGAAATTTTATTTACCATCAAATGAAAATAATGGTCGCAGCAAAAGCTGTAACCTAGTAAAGAGAGAACAAAGTCCCGTAGTAACCAAAAGTCTAAAGTTTTTTTTTTCTGTATTGATGAAGCATTTTCGTGAATCGAAATTATTATTTCGATCAATCTTATAGTAAAATGTTATTTTGCAAACGAAGTTACAGGAATTTTGAAAAAAAGAGCCTGAAAGTCCTCGAAAATGGCGTGGGACTAAATCGAAAAATACATAATTGGAATGATAATTTTCGAAAACTCGAGGTCATATTTTCGAAAGACAGGGAACTTGCTGGCATGGCTCTGGAACTTCATACAGTGTTGTGTAAGGATTCATTTAAATGACAGTTTTTATGTTAAATCGCATTGTACAAACTTGACAACACCTTCATAAACTCCCATATGCCATCCAAAAAGTAAGCATGAAAGGGGCAATGTCATAACCTCCATGGCCAAAAGCCCTAAAATTGAGTTTTACAATTTTCCCTCTAGTATATTCTCGCTCCCATTCCTCAATTAAGTTTCATAATTCATTACTTGACTAGCAGAGGTAGAAGTTAACTGCAGTGTCACAGAGAGATGGCTCATTTTAAAGCTCTTGATTATAAATATGTGCTCTATGTGAATTTGTCTGGACAACTCCATCCTTAAGTGCCATATACCATCAAAAATTGCATTTTTGGGTGGAATTTTTAGAGTAGAAATGCTAAAAATATGTGTTTGAAAATCAATATCCAGAGGTTTTTAAACCCTACTTTTTAGTGCTACCCCAGTCAGCCCCTCTAGGAAACTAGTAAAGAGCAAGCTACTGCCCAAAAGTCTAAAAGTATATTTTAAAAAGACAGTGTCTTGTCAGGAAAATTGCCGTTTGTAGCTGATTCAGAAATGGTAAATATTGTTTTATTCAACACACCCATAGAGTAAAATTAGGTAAAGCTGGGGTAAAAGTTTGAATCGATTTGATACCACAAAGATAAGAAAGCTTTATATCTTCTTTGGATTTCATTTTCCAGTTTGTGAATTAAGGCCTTAAACTGTAGCTTGCAATTATCAAACTTAGAATTTTTCCTCGCATCTGTTTTTTGTTGTTTTTTTTTACGTTTTGTTTTGTCAACGGATTTTAGTCTCCTAAAATGTTGAAGCCCAAGAAGAAAAAATAACGATAGCGCTCTTTCTTCTGAGAAGTTCAGAATTTTTGGCAATAATGCAGCAGGAACAAAATGCAATAGTAATGACATACATTTTTGTAAATTATATTGCCTATGCATCTGAAACTCGTTTAATTTCTTTTAGTTTTCTAGAGTCTCTATATGTTATATGCGGGACGATATTTTATAAACAATGATAATTTTAACTTCAAATTCTCTTAAGATACTCTAGATAATATACCCTTGGACACAGTTTAACAAAATTGAATTAAAATCAAATAGTTATGGGCATCAAGCCATGGCTAATTGTAGAAAAGGCCAAGACAGATAGTCCAATTGAGTGAGAGGCAAATCTGGAATTAACCTGGTTATTAGGATTGTATAAAAATGATGTTAGTTATTTGTTAATTGATAAATTTATTTATTATCCATCCATGCGTCATTCCTAGGACAGAAGAACTAAGTTAGATAGGTTAAGCACTAATGGGTGGAGGGATAATAATTACACCAAAACAACACTCAATTGGGATGCTCTGAATACGGAATAGCACCTGGTCACACTAATGAACTTTGCATACAACTCAAGTTATCATTCTGGAGCTCTACAAGGAGAAATCCTTAGATTGCTCCTAGCTGCAATTTAAGGTAATTTAAAATCGCATATTTTAACGATTAAAATGACGCTGTCCATAGAGAAAATGTTCACTTATAAGCTTTACAGCTTCTTTATTTAAGTTGTAAAAAGTATAAAAAGTATCTCTTTAAGTATGGCGTCAAGGTACTTGTCTTGGTTGACCCAAAGTAACTTCAGTTAGTCTAAGGGTAAGAATCTTTCTTCTATTTTTTACTCTGGTTATTCCTTCCGAAAATAAAAACTTCAATTGGGAGTCTTGTTTTAAGAATCAACATTGGTTCGATTTTTACATGCCAGACATTTTTATTGTGCAAGATATGTTGTTGTGAGGTCCGAGGGTGTGTAAACGGGCTTAAAATAAAAATTTAAAAACGATTCGCAACATTCCCGAAAAATATTTATATTGGGGCGGGGGGTATGGTAGATCTTTATTTGGTTTTAACGTCATTTGTACTTTAAGCAAATCATAAATGTGGCTAAAGCATACACTGGGGGAGGGGATTGACTATTTTTTACATAAAAATAGTCAAAAGGCAGTGAAAATGTTGTAATCTGTAAGTAACTGGTAATTGAGTAATTCAAGGTTTCTCAGTTTTATTGTGCTATTTTGAATGAATGGTAAGAAGACAATTAATGCTGATGATCTATGGATGATGTAGCATCAATAAGTAAAGAAGTGAGTACTCTGTCTCTACCCTTTAAGATCTACACTACTCTAGTTCATTATGTTAAATTATGGTGGACACCCATGATGGTAGAACGATTAACGTTTCTTTCCGTATTTTTCCATGATGCTATAAATCATTGACGTTTTTTTTTCAGAGATGGAAGAGTTGGTCAAATGCAGAACATTTTTATTCGTGGTTCAAAGATTAAATTTCTTATTTTACCAGATATGCTTAAAAATGCTCCTATGTTCAAAACGCTGCAGAAAGGCAAAGCACAGGCGGTTCGAGGTAAAACAGCGATCTTACGTGCCTCAGCTGGTAAGTCATGCTTGATGTTTCAAAACCAAACTGTAGGCTAACTTTGTATTTACTATAGGTTATTGTTTATCATTTAATTTGATTAAGAGAATAGTTATCCCTCGTTTAGAGTGATAAAATTAATTGAAATTGACTAGATAAGCTCTAATGAATGGTAAGAAAATTTTTTAAACAAATATAATGCACTGATCCCACGAAGGATCCATGGCCTTAATAAGGGGGGGGGGGGGGGTGTGCACATACTATTTGAACTTTAACTCAAACATTAAATAAAGAAAGAGGGAAAGATTTCGGTGGTTGTCCAAAATTTATTCTGGTCTCTAGGCAAAAAATTGACCAGTGACCAATGTTCAAAAATCAATCAAAAACTTTTTTTTTAAATGTTGAAAGTGCCAAACGAGTGGAATTCTCTAGCTGAATTAGGAAGGGTATTCCATATAACATGACTCGGTACCAAAGGGTTGAAATCAGACCTTACTGGAAGAGCATGTGACATTGAATTGAATTGAATTTATTTATAACCCGTTATAATACACATGAAAAACGGAGTAAAATGTGAATAAAAGAAAAGAGGAAAAAGAAAATGAAATAAAAACTACACAAGAAACTTTTCAACACTTCACCTTACTTAAAAATAATTAAAACATACAAAAGCAAAACATTCATTGAAACAAAATAGCTCTCCATGGGTGCCGACCAATTCTACTATTATAAGCTTCTATGCTTTTTCTGATAGAAGCATTCGGGTCTATGATGCCGTATCTTTTAATGACCCAGGAGTTGCTTGACCATGGTGGAAGGGCAAGCAGGTATTTGGCATACCGGAAATAGATTCGCCGAAGCTCCTTCGTCTCGGTTATCGTAAACGTACGCCAAAAAGGTGCAAGGTATAAGAAGTTCGGGAGTGCAGAAGCATTGTAGAGTTTCGCTAGCAGTTTACGGTTGAGTCGAAGTTTGTTTGCTACCAAGCTTCCGTATGCAGCTGCTGTTCGACGTTGGAAATGAAGGATCAAGAGCCTTCTTGTTGCTTTAAGAGTGTCACCGATAGGAAGCCCTAAATATTTCATTTGTGATTTTGGAGAAACTGGCGCGCCGTCGAGATTAATAGTAAATCCTGCTCAAGTTTCAACCCAGTTGAACAGAACCACGTCCGATTTTTCTCTATTGAATGTAAGGTTAATCTTAGCATATTCTTTACTTAAAATAGCAAAATTTCTTTCGAACGACTGTACTGTTCCACTAGGGTTAAAAATATCATCTGCATAAGCGATAAGTGACACATCAATCCCTTTTAAAATACACGAAGGAACTGCGCTGGATTGGGGGTTCAGGATACATTTATTAAAGGCAACTGGAGAGGTAAGGGCACCCTGTCTGACACCTCGACGGACTGGAATAACGAAACGTGTTATGGTCCCATCAGGTAGTCTGATAACAACAGCAAGATGGTTATACATATCATATAAAGCACGAATGGCAGACGTGTCAACTCCCCGTTTATATAGCTCAAGGAGAATTTGTGCGTGAATCTGAGAGTCAAAAGCATGGCTTACATCATGACTCCCTAGGACGAGCGAATCACCAGACTTATCAGCATCTATAAGTATTGACGATAGTGCAGTAAGCGCGTGGGCACACCCTAGGCCTTTTTGGAAGCCAAACTGATATGGCGGCATGTAGCATTTATTTGTAAGTTCTGGCATTACGAGTGTTTCAAAAATCTTGCAGAAAGTAGTAGCAACTGTAATAGGCCGATATGAAGAACACTCATTCAGCGTTGTTATTTTTTTTTGGAACAGGAATAAGATGACCAGAAGAGAACGAGGTTGGAACTATTCCAGTTGTGAACACCATTTGGAACATGAGATCAAGGTGACAAAGTAGTAGGGGACTTCCAAGAAGAATGTGCTTAGCACAAATATTATCTGTACCCCTCGAAAAAGGTTTCTTAATTTTTTGCGCAGAATTCATAATATCAGACAGTGAAACAATAAACGTGGGTACAGTATTTTTTGACAGTATCCGATTGAGATCACATTTAAGGGGATATTCTACTTTGGAATCAAGTTCTGAAAACTCTTTCAAAAAATGCTGTTGCCAGGCCTCAGTAGAGATATGAGCTGACGGAGCGTTTCTTTCACTCTGGTTGCGGGTCAAACTTTTCCACAGAAGCGTCGGATTACTCATTATCTTTTCTGAAAAATCAGAACGAATAGCGGCTCTATGTTTTTGCAGTTCTTTGGAAAAATGGCGCTTTGTGGAAATCCGTATTTGGTTCACTATGCCGTTCTTGGGTCTCCCGCATTCTATCCATATGCCTAGCCAAAATTTGGCCTTCTGGCAGGCTTCAACAAGGGATGGGTTCCCGGACCAGCCCTTAACTTGTGACCCAGCACGGACTCTGGATCGAGGGACAAAGTGTGATTCTGCTTGTAGTAGCGCATGCGAAATAAGTGACGAGTACATATTTAGTTTTAGACGAATTTCAGACGTGGGAATAGGTACTGATGTTTGGAGCAAGTCAAAAGGTATTTTTATCTTCGAAAGTAGATTATCAAGCCAGTACTGATACTGAGTCAAATCGGTTTTACTCCATTCAATGATTGTTGTCCATTTTGAAGGTCGATTTGCGCGCATTCGATAAAATGGTGCACTGATTCGGAACGATAGCGGTAAATGGTCAGAAGCAAAAAATTCACGGAGCACATTTACTGTTAATGAGCTACTAAAAATACTACTAGACACAAGGACATGATCAAGGTTAGAAACTGATCCGGTAAGGTGGATGTACGTAAAGTCACCCGCTTTCGGTACAAGAGCACTTTCATTTGGAATCAGACTAAGCAGAAGAGCTGAACGCGAGCTTTCACTTTTGGATATATCACAATTAAAGTCCCCCAATAAAATCCAATGGAGATGAGAAGCACTAATTTTATTCATACATTTCCCCAGTTCTTTGCAGGCTAGAGCAAACTTCATTTCGGAGCAATCGTCTCTGTAGTCGGTGGGCAGGTACACATTTATTATAACAGTCTCGCCAACTCTAACTGCTAAGAAATGGTTGGAACTAGCGAACAATTCGGAGTTGATATGCCCACTTATTAGCGTGGCAAGTCCACCCGAGGGGCGCCCTCGTTTCTTAGGTTTTTTCGCTGGTACAAAATGGACCATGTGTGAGGGTAAGGCATTGAATATATTTCTACTGTCGTTAGACAGAAAGTGTTCTTGGAGATAAATAATTTCTTCGGTGAGGCAGAGCTGTTCAAGCACGGTAATTTTGGTACTAAGACTACCATTCATATTCCAGGAGACGAAACGCTTGTCAATATAAAATTCATTCATTTTGGGCGTTTGAGGTCATTAACTTCGCTGACTTGTTAGATATTTTGAGAGCTACAGAACTGATAATTTGACATCCAGTAAGGGTTCAGTTGCTGAACTACTTCTTTCTTGACTAGATTTTTGGCTTTATTATAAGTGTTGGAAAACCGTTTGAAAAAAGAAGGAAAAATAGACATTCATGTAATTGACCAATAAGAAACACGACTAAATTAAACTGTGAAAGAGTATTCTTTGAATCGGCGAAAGAAATATCTGTTTGGACTTTCTGAGGGCACTAAGGCTTCTGCATGCCTTCGTTTTAGTCAATATTGTGGTTAAGAGGTAAACTGTTGTCAACTCAGATAACAGTCTTGGTCAATCTGTGATATACTGTTAGAGCCTTTGGACAGATGGATTTCAGAAAGTCAAGGGTAAACCTGAGATACACGAAATAAACTAAAAACTAGACTTACAAACGCTTAGGGCAGCAACCTTTCATCAAACCAAAGTAAACTCTCGAACAGGTCCATTAGTTTTGTACTCACCTCAGTCTCCGTTCTCCCTGAAGTAACAGGGGTACTATTATCTGCAGAAGTTCCAGGAGAATCTAAAGGAAGTAAGCTATGATTATGGACACAAGAAAATATAGGATGGCACAGACACCATTGTCAAAATCTCGTAAAATTTGAGATTGTAAAAATCTCGAAGATTAAAGGTTCAGTATGACCATCTCCTTCAGATCTAGGCAACTTTTTTGCCTCTCTTAAATATCTCCGGGGAGTGATTTACAAAGTGTGTTTGACATACTGGAAACGACGTCAAAATTAAAGGGACGTCCAAGCGCAATAGTATGTTTCTTTTGAGTAATTTAGTCATCCAGCTCTAGATGAAAATCTTGATTTTACGCAATGCCATTGTTGAGCCATTTCATTGAATCATTCAGTCAACATTGTGTTTTTTCTCTGATGCCTTTCCTCTTCTGCTTCTCTTCTGTTGCGCGTGCGTTGTCAATAAGTGGTTGATTTCGGAGTTTTATTGTTTTACCGCCTTTTTTATTTAAAGTTCTAGAAATGATTTTTTGGTGGAGGTTTTGCGGTTAATGGTCTAACCTTTAATTGGTAAATATTTAACTATCATTCTTTGAGCGACTTCATTTTAATAATAGAGAAGTTACTCTCTCTCATTACTTGTTCTGAAATACTATTGTATGTGAAATTTTGAGTCACGTCGGTCTTCCTGTTCCCATGCCCCTCGCTGCCTTTAAGCTTTGAACATCCCTGAGTAGCCGCTATTGAAATATTAATACTTTTTCAAAGCTGCCAGGTAAAGTTGCTTCTCTCGTCCTTACGATTTAATTTATGAGTGAAACTTAACTTGTCACGGTGTTGCTAAATTAAGCAGCTGGATATTCTATATTTAGCTGTGTATCCTCTGCCACCTGAATCAAGGGCTCTCGTCCTGTTTTTGGGTCCCTGACGCAGCTAGGTTTTTCCTAAAACACTTCTTTTTATAAATTTATGATTGCAGGTAATATTATATCGTCTGCAGTAGACCTTTTCCCGTACTCCAAAAATAATTTATTACCGTTTGCGTACCTTGCTTGTAGATTGTGCGGAAAGTATATGTTTAAACATCCTTTCTATTATATTTTATTGTTATGATATTGGTGGTATATTTTTATTAATTTATTTCATCCTGTTATATTGTTTTTTTATATTATAATTTGTTATCGCTTACATCTATTTAATTTTGATTGGAAATTTGAGGTTAGTATTGCAATACTATTGCTATTTTGTTATCATTACGTTATCCTGTTATATATTATTTTTTTAACAATTATGAAAGCTCTTTGCTGAGCAATATGGGTCCCGGGGTTCTATCCCAGCTACGACAGGCTTGTTACTCATCCCTGGGAGAAAAAGAAACTGGCAACTGAAACGTTGACAATAATCAGCGCCGAGCTGGTCTGAACGGCCTGTATCTCGTCGAAAGTGTTAGATAGTAGTGTTAATATATATTTTTTATCTGTATTTTATGACATCTATTTACTTTGAGTCATCTTTTTAGCTGGAAGAGCTCGAGGTGGACGTGGTGTTAGGCAATTTATGCCTCAACGAGGAATGCCAATGGGTCAAAGAAGATAGTCATTTTTTGAACTCAGCTTATGTTTTTTACTTGATCCTTTTTGTATGATTACCTGAAAATTAAAATCATTCGTTTGTATTTGATAGAGTTTTAATTTTGCTCTTTTTAGGGGGGGGGGGACGTTTTGAATATAAGATTCGAGTGTTGTGTGCTATAGGTTGTTTTATCCTGATTCTCATGTAGCACATAAGGCTTTATATTGAGACTCTCTCTGAAACTTTAACGGGACCATTCGCGACAAGCCGTCTTTTTGGCAAAAAAGTAAAAAATAAACATTGAAGTCTTATGACCTTTAGTAATAGCAAAAAATATGACACAGTTCAACTCTATAGAGTTTGATCGTAGGCTACATTTTGATTTAAGTCAATCTCATTTATGCTTCGCGTTGAAAAAAAAATCCTAATATATTTCAATATAAACATTTTAGCCTAGCTGTCTTCATTGTATGACCTGAAAGAATAAGTGACAATGAAAAACTTAAATAGGTGATAACCATGCAAAAACAGTATATTAAGCTATGGGACCCTATACACATGTGCTGGTAGCGGGAGGATATTAGAAAGTCGGGTTTAAGGGTAGGTGTTGGCTATGCGTGACCATCAGGCTTTGGCCCTAAACACAAATCTCTGCACAACTAGCAGCGAATCGAGGTGATTCAGAATCAATCATGCCCTCTTTTACTATTAATTTTTTTTATATATTATCAATGGGAAACTTGCATAAGTGGCATCCTTGGCCAGGGGCTGATGGGGGTTTGTCAACCCATGAGATCTAGTTACTTGACTTTTGGATTATTTTTAACAAGATTCCAAATTTTGATCGGATACAGGCAACTAGTAGAACTTATAGACCTTGCCCCAGGGGTTGTCAACCCCAGAGGCATAGGGTTTTGCCTTTGGACAGAAAGAACTAGAAGTTTCAGTTTCCAAACGAATAAGCCGTCTCCAAAGCTAATACGACCACCCCTAAAGTGTTATCCAAATTCAAGGAGGGTAGAAACCCCCCCCCTAAATAATACCCCTAACTACAAATGGCATATGTTCAGGCGAGCTCCTTCCCCTTTTATGCCATGTCTCTTATAGTCAAGATAAAAGACAAAACCAACTGATTTCTTTTCAAATTTATTTCCACTTTCGTTTCGAGAAGCTAATAGTTAGCTTTGTAGGAAAAGCATTCAGTCCTGTTTTTACTTGAAGAAAAAGCATTATAACTGTCCAAAAAAACAAATTTTATCTTCATTGTGGCTTTTTCAGGCGAAGTCAACCGAGTGAAAACCTCTTTTCACTTACTAAATTCGATTTTTCTTGAAACAAAACCTTCAAAATATACTTATTAGCCTCTTGAGCCTTACAAAGCATCACATGAGACTAAAACTGGCTCAACTAAGTCCTTCCCTGTTTGCTGTGATTTAATCATCAAATATTTTTTTATTGTTGTTATGTTAATTTCACCGATTTAATTGAAAAATCTGGCTATAAAAATAAAAGAAGGGGCATTTAAATGCAGCATAAAAAACAAAAATAAAAAGGAGCGGCTACACTTTAGTTACAGCAATGGTAATAAGTTATATCCTAGCATGAGACAAAGGAAAGAAAAACAAACCAGAATATAAGAATAAATCAAATGAGGATTATTCACGTCCATTCTTTTATGACCAACAAAGCTTCAACTCCCATCACGTCAACTAAGTTCACAATAGAGTGCAGCAAAACCCAGGAGGCCTAAAAAAATCTGTTTTAAATCGTACAACAACAAGAAGCAGAATTGGCATTAATCGTACAGCCTACAAAATCGAAGAGAGTTTAGTTGGTTACAGCCTTACCCCTGGAACAAGCTTGAGATGCAAATCGTATATTTAGCCTCTTGCTCGTTTATCGAGGTTTACTTTAGAACCTTTTTTATCTTTCTACTTTATTGGAATTTATTTTAGATATGGAGCCATACAATCTTTCCACTGATCAGCCTAGAGTAAAAAATTATTTACCAATCAAGATCGTCTGCATGTTCAAGTGATAGATCTTGTTTCCAGAAGGTATACAAAAAATTATTTACCACTCAGACGAATATGCATTTTCCAGTGATAACTCCTGTTTCCAGGAGGTATACAAAAAACTATTTACCAATCAGAAGGTTCTGTATTTTTCAGTGATAACTCCTGTCTCCAGAAGGTATACAATCAGATGGTATACAAAAAATTATTTACCAATCAGAGGGGGGCTGCATTTTCCAGCGAAAAGTCCTGTTTCCAGAACGTATGTAAAAAATTTACCTATCAGAATGTCTGCATTTCTGGTGATAACTCCTGTTTCGAGAAGGTATACAACCAAAATGTATACAGCCAGAAGTTATACAAAAATTATTTACCAATCAGAATGGTGTGCATTTTCCAGCGATAGCTCCTATTTTAAGAAGGTATACAACAGTTTATTTAATAATCATGACGATCTCCATTTTCCAGTAATAACTCCTGTTTCCAGAACGTATACAACCTGCGAAAACGCTATTCTAAGTACAGCCTATATACAATTCTTTAACACTAGATATTTTATTTGAAAATACTACAAAACGTGTAGGCTGAATATGATGAATCTGAATGCTGGAGAGACTTTCCTAGACCCCATTTATAATGAACTTATTAATTCCGATCATTTTATATCCATCCACAAAGTTATATTTTACAATCTAATAGTCTCAGATAATACCCTACCTGGCAAGCAATTAGCCTTTAAGAATGCTTTACATAAAATGAAATAGTGAAATGTTAGTCAGTATTGTATTTTTATTTAGTTACCCTTTCGTCGTTGCATTGAAAGGGTCCTTAGATATTTAAAGCTTAGTTAAAGCTCGAATTTGCTACATTTTTGCTTAGTTTTCTAATGCAGGGTGGTATCTGGTGCCAATATTATCATTCCCTGGTTAGGCAAATGGACTAGATAGCAGTTTTAGAGTATTTTCTATTAGATAAACTCCTAATTTAATAAAGCAGAGGTTTATACATAGGAATAAGTATTTTGTTTTCATCTTTATAATTTCTGAATCTCAGCATATTAAAGATAACAAAAACTATGCAATTTCACTTCTCATTCATTTGCTAGTTCTACTCTTTTCAGGAACTGTATCATAATCAGTCATTGAATAACACGTATATACCACAACAGCTATTAAGATAAATTTGGCTAAATAACTCATATCTTTAGCATCATTTTTCATTGCACTATATTCTTGTTCTTTTGTCCACCTTGCCTTTGCTTTTTCACGTCTAATAAATGTTTCACCATAATGACTTTTTGACCACGCATCAAAATCATATATGGCAGTCCGTCCAGTCATTGGTGTTTTATGTACTTTATCTCTAGACTTGTAGAATTTTGACTGCCGTTTTAATTCATCCTCTTGTTCTCTAGGTGTAAAACTTCCTAATTTTGAACTAATAACTCCTTTGTCATACATTTTTCTTGAATGTACGTTTCCTAAAATTTCATAAGCTTCTGTAATTTCCCGAAAACGTGTAGCAGATTCTGAGGAGCTGTTTACATCAGGATGATAAATCTTTGAAAGTTTATAATAAGCGGTTTTAACTTGTCTCTGATGGGCTTTGGGGGAGACTTGGAGCACATCGTAATAAGACCGAGCAGTTGACTTCAATCTGATTATTTTAGTTTGGTAGCAAAAACAACTACAAACTTTTAATGTAGATAGTTGTAGGTGTCTTTGCATACTGAAAATTCACAAGACATACCATATCCAGAGATATTTTCTGAAGCTAAAAAGAAAAAAAAATATATACATGTTAATATTCAGAATCCATATCATAAGCATATCTTACCAATCTGAGCACAACAGATACATGTACATAAACGGTAAGTTCAGACAATGAGCACTTCAGAAACAAAATTCATCTAACCTACCCATTTATTTATGTGAGGCCTCCTTGGATACCGCTTAGCTTTTATACCTACAATTAAAGCTTGTAAGAAGTAGTTGTAACATGGTGGCAGTAGCAAAATAAATTCAGCTGAAATAAGATTTTTCTTTCGTGAAGGTGTTTTTACTAATCTTTTGTCCAACACTAAGATTTTTGGAAGCAGTCTTTCTTAGTGCTAAACACAGCCTCAATGACAGTAGCTATTCAAGTTACAAAAAAAACTTACAAATGTATTTTTTTTTCTCCCTAATGCCATTACTATCATATCATCTCTCAGGTATATACCTAATTCATATACATACATAGCATAGAAATATGGCTGGAAAAGTCCCCAAGAATGGTCAGAAGGACCTCCTAATCAAACAAAGGAGCCACAAGTGCAATTTTATATTCTAAAAAATATACTCAAAATTTTATATTTGATAATGGTTTTACATTTTTTATTCTCCCCCTAAAGGAAAAGACTTTTACAATGAATGCTGAAAGCAGTAATTCAAAATGTATTAGGCAACACTTTATGAAACTGACATTCACAGATTACATGATTTAAATGCAGCATACTCTATTGATTGGTTCAATATGCTTCTCCTCTATCTTCTTTGCTTAAAACATGCTTCCCTTTTTTTTCCAAAATGAGTTATATACTGCTTTTTCACTTGTAAAAACAGCAAGGAGATCAACTTTTACAATCAAAATAATTTTTTGCAGTATCTCGAATTTGTGTAAAACCTTCTTAGTAGAAACAATTGATCAAACAGTTTGTGGTAACGAACTGTAGTTAGGAGCGACCTGGCTCAATAGTAACCAAAACTCTAAAAAATAAATAGAATTTTGATACCAATAGCTACATCAAAAGAATCGCATTTTAATGCTAATTTTAAATATATAAGTTTCATTAAGTTTAGTCTTACCCATCAAAAGTTACAAGCCTGAGAAAATTTGTATTATTTTAGAAAATAGGGGGAAACACCCCCTAAAAGTCATAGAATCTTAACGAAAATCACACCATCAGATTCAGCGTATCAGAGAACCCTACTGTAGAAGTTTCAAGCTCCTCTCTACAAAAATGTGGAATTTTGTATTTTTTGCCAGAAGGCAGATCATGGATGCGTGTTTATTTGTTTGCTTTTTTTCTATTTCCGAAATTGGAGGGCACCTAGGCCACCTCCCACACTAATTATTTTCCCAAAGTCAACGGATCAAAATTCTGAGATAGACATTTTATTCAGCATAGTCGAAAAACCTTATAACTATGTCTTTGGGGACGACTTACTCCCCCACAGTCCCCGTGGGAGGGGCAACAAGTTACAAACTTTGACCAGTGCTTACATATAGTAATGGTTATTGGGAAGTGTACAGGCGTTTTCAGGAGAATTTTTTTGGTTGGGGGGAGGGGTTGAGAAGAGGGGGATATGCTGGGGGAACTTTCTATCGAGAATTTGTCATGGGGGAAGAAAATTTCCATGAAGGGAGTGCAGGATTTACTAGCATTATTTAAAAAAACAATGAAAAAATAAATATGAAAAAGTTTTTTCAGCTGGAGGTAAGGAACAGCATTAAAACTTAAAACAAACAGAAATTATTACCCATAAGAGGGGCTCACCTCCTCCTAATACCTCGCTCTTTACGCTAAAGTATTTTTAGTAATTTCAACTAATTATTCTACGGCTTTTGTGATTCAGGGGTCATTCTTAATGAATTGGGACACAATTTAAGCTTTAGTGTAAAGAGCGAGGTACGGACGAGGGGGCGAACCCCCTCATATATGTAATAAAAACATGAGAATACAAAAGTTCTTTACGTAAGCTAATTTATAAGTTACGTAAATCTTTTAGCCTACTAATAAAAAGATTTGTAAGACATTAAAAGTTCTAGCTGCCTTTTTAATTAACCAAAAAATCGGAGGGCAACTAGGCTTCCTCCCCTACTCTTTTTTTCTCAAAATCATTCGATCAGAATCATGAGAAAGCCATTTATCAGAAAAAAAAAATGCATATTTCATTTTAATTATTGCTCTGCGAAGAGCCAAAATCAAAACGCATTGATTCAAAAACGTTCAGAAATTAAATAAAAAAAAAGTTTTTTAACTGAAAGTAAGGAGCGACATTAAAACTTAAAACAAACAGAAGTTACTTCGTATATGAAAGAGGCTGCTTCCTCATCAACGCCCCGCTCTTTACGCTAAAGTTTTTTACTGTTTTAAAAAGAAGAATTGAGAGAAAGAGTCAAACTTTAGCGTAAAGAGCGGGGCGTTGATGAGGAAGCAGCCTCTTTCATATACGAAGTAATTTCTGTTCGTTTTAAGTTTTAATGTCGCTCCTTACTTTCAGTTAAAAAACTTGTTTTTTTTTTATTTAATAGCTAATAAGAGCCAGGAAACTCAAATCATATTATCAGAAGTTACTTTCCCCCTGTAAATTTATGTTCTCTAAAACAATATCCTTATCTATTCATAAAAAAAATGTTATGTCTAATAGCAGTGTAAAATATAAAAACAGCATACAAAATGGCTATTGGACCAGATGAGAAAGGGCCAGCAATTTCTACAAGCTTTATGATCAATAGTATAACAGGCTTACTTCCAAATATACTAGTTAAACTCTTCATATCTCTAATGGTTCTTCTTAATTTGCAATTATCATTTTTCAAGGTGATAATACATGTATATATATATATATATATATATATATATATATATATATATATATATATATATATATATATATATATATATATATATATATATATATATATTTTCCTTAGAAGTTTCTCAATTATTAGGTAAATACACTTGATCATCCTAAATTTTCTCTTATTTTCTTCTTCAGTGGTCCGAATGTGACGACAAAATGAATTTATATGTATACTTAGAACTTTTCACAGAAGAAAGGTCACTCATATCCCTGATAATTACAGATCCAGCTCCCTCAAAGAGATCGGATCCATACCAATTATGTCAATCTCGTATCTATAACATGTGCTTATTCTTCCCATCAAGTTTCATCCCAATCTCTCCACTCTAAGGGTTTTCCAAGATTTCCAGTTTCTAAGATTTCTGTTTCCCCCTCCAACCCTCTATGTCCCTGGATCCGATTCAAATTGGAAATGGACCATCTGAGACATAAGATTCTTCGAACAATCAAGTTTCATTAAGATCTGATCACCCATTCATAAGATACCTCAATTTTCACATTTTCCAAGAATTCCAGTTTCCCCCTACAACACCCTTCAATGTCACCAGATCTGATCAAAATTTAAAATGAGAGTTCTTAAGAACAAGATCCTTCTAGATATCAAATTTCATTAAGACCTGATCACCCGTTTGTAAGTTACAAATACCTCATTTTTTCAAGTTTTCCCAAATTACTCCCCCCCCCAACTCCACCAAAGAGAGCGAATCTGGTCCAGTTATGTCAGTCACCTATCTTGGACTTGTCCCATTTCTTTCCACCAAGTTTCATCCTGATCTCTCCACTTTAAGCTTTTTCCAAGATTTCTGGTCCCCTCCCCCAAATAAAACTGGATCCAGTCGGGATTTAAAATAAGAGATCTGAGTTTTGAGGTCTTTCTAAATATGAAATTTCATTAAGATATGATCAATCTTTTGTAAGTCAAAAATACAGCATTTTTTAATTTTTTTAAAATTGACTCTCCCCCCAACTCCCCCAAAGAGGGCAGATCCGTTCCTGTTATGTCAATCCTGTATCTAGGACTTGTGCTTATTTTTCCCACCAGGTTTCATCTTGATCCCTCCACTCTAAGCATTCCAAGATTTTAGGTTCTGCCCTCCCCCACCTTCCCCTTCACCAGATCCGGTCGGGATTTAAATCGGGAGTTCTGAGACACAATATTCTTCTAAATATCAAATTTCATTAAGATCCAATCACTCCCTTGTAAGTTAAAAATACCGCATTTTTTTAATTTTTCAGAATTAACCCTCCTCCCCCAAACAGAGCAGGTGGGATTTAAAATAAGAGCTCTGAGACACAATATCCTTCTAAACATCAAATTTCCTTAAGATCCCATCACCCATTCATAACTTAACATACTTCATTTTTTCTGAATTAACCAACCCCCTACTCCCCCCAAGATGATCAAATCGCAAAAACAACTATTTCTAATTTAATCTGGTCTGGTCCCTGATACGCCTGCCAAATTTCATTGTCCTAGCTTACATGGAAGTGCCTAAAGTAGCAAAACCAGGACATACTGACCAACAGACAGACTGACAGAGTTTGTGATTGCTATATGTCACTTGGTTAATACCAAGTGCCATAATAAAAAAAAATTCAAAACAAAACTAGCAGAAACACATTTTCACAATAATCATTTTTAAATCATTTATAGTATTATTTGTCAGTGTTTGTTGTAGTGGTTATTTTTCACAGATTTGTATGTGTGTATTATGTTGTCAGCATTGTCAAAATTTCTTTTTATATATTCAGTGTGACAAGCTTGAAAGCTTACCATATTTGGTATTAACAAATAAATAAATAAAAAACAACCAAAAAAACCTTCCATTCTTCACAAAGGATGCAAAGAGAATAATCAGCAGGAAAGCTAGAGACTGGAAAAGGTAGAACAAGATTTGGAACCATGCCTACAATGTAGTTAAGAAAATGAAGTCTAAACATGAGGAGATGCTTGCCACAGATATCAAGGCTAACCCCAAATACTTCTGCAGACAAGTTTTTGCTAAAAATCCTGTCACACAATTTCTTACCTCAAACATAATGGTATAGCCATAGCCCAATCATTGCCTGTTGATAAAGCTAATGTATTGAATACCCAGTTTGCCTCTACCTTCATCATTCAATCTTGTCCAATTATTCCTGCAGCATCATCAATTGCAAAATCTGATCCAATGCTTAAATTGTCAATTATTGAAGAAATGGTCTTAGCTAGTCTTGATAAACTTGATGTTAACAAATCCAAGGGATCATATGGGATACACCCAAGGCTCCTCAAGGAATGTTGAAATATTCTCACTTCTCCCCTGTGCAGACTCTTCCAGCCGTCCCTACAAAATGGAGAACTACTGTCTGATTGGAAAACCCTGTATCACACTTATTGACAAAAAGGCCACCTTAGAACATGCAGAAAATGACTGGCCCATCAGCATCATTTCTGCAGTTGGAAAGGTGCTTGAGAGACTTGACAACAGAGCTCTAATTCAGTACTTGAAAATTAGCAACATTCTGACTTCCACTCAACATGGCTTTGGATCTTTGAGATCCATTGATACTAATTTAATACAAACATATAAGTATGTTACATAATTGTGGGATAAAGATTTTCTGTCAACATGATGCTCTTGAACCTCTCAAGAGCATTTGACAGTTTGTCATGAATTCCTCATCACCAAGATAAGTGTGGCAGCTGTTGATGATATTATTGTCAAATGGATACAAATTTTGGTCTCAGAAAGAACACAAGTTGTAAGAGTTCATGGATTTCAAGATGTCCTTCATTTCTCCTCTTCTATGATTTTTTAAGCAGCATTCCCCAGGGACTATTCTTGGGCTAAGTCTTTTCAACTTCTATATAAATGATGCACCCAATCTTCTCTCAAACCTCCTCACTCTTTATGCTGATGATTTGAAACTTGTACATCAACTACAGCCTCTGATCTGCAATCTATATACAAGGACCTTGACATTCTTGGGACTTGGGCTCAGACATGACTCCTCTCTTTCAATAGTGACAAATGCCAGGTAATCCACCTTGGCAATCACAAAACACATCAGCACTACCATCTTCAAGGTAACCCCCTTTTGGTAGTGTCTAAAGAAAGAGAATTTGGAGCCATTGTTGATTGTCAATTTAAGTTCAGCACCCATGCAAAATCTGTATCTTTGTCTGCTCTCCAGTCTCTCAAAATGATCAAAAGAACTATCTCAACTAAATACTCAAATGTGTTTATGAAGCTCTAAAAAGCACTAGTTTATCTGTACCAAGAGGTTGGAATGTCCCTATTTCAAGAAGGACAAGAAAAAATTAGAAAGAGTACAATAAGGAGCAATGAAAATAGTCAAAGGTCTCAAACAAATGCTATACAAAGAGTGTTTACATTACTTGAAGCTTTTTACCCTCACATACCAGAAGAAACATGATTATGGGCAACCAAAAGTATCTCCAAAAATATTCTCCCTGGTCTCCTTGCCCCTCCAGAA
This sequence comes from Artemia franciscana, assembly GCF_032884065.1. NCBI lineage: Eukaryota > Metazoa > Arthropoda > Branchiopoda > Anostraca > Artemiidae > Artemia > Artemia franciscana. Next base: position 25,899,920 of record NC_088866.1, read on the forward strand.
TGTTCTTTGACAACAGGGCATTCTAAACAAATCTTCAAGAAATGCTCCTCAATTAAAAAAAAGAAGCCATTTCTTTAGCCAGTGAGTAACAAACTTGTGAAATCAACTGTTTGAAGATACAGTGGTGGCATATTTGACAGGTAGTTCAAAGTTGTAACATGACAGGAATCAGTATGGCTTTAGCTCTACAGAAACCCTAAGACCATGAATATTTTCAATCAATTTTGTTTGATAGTATATACTGGTAGGGGGAATGCTATTCAACAAAATGAGTTAAAAATATGCATGATCTTTGGTTCTCTATGGTCTTTGGGTTAGTGGGGCTGAAGCCATACTGGCCCCTGTCTATTATAACCTTGAATAGGCTATAGACAAATATCAATCAACTAATTCATTACAAGATTATTAAAGGTTACAGTTCATTTGGTATCATGGATACCAATCTCTAATCCTGGTAATAATTTTGCTGGAGCCAGTAGTAAAGGTGTGGTGGTTGTTCTTTTAAGAGCTGAATGTATATCTAGGATGTACTTAGGGGGTAGGGATTCAATAAAACTTAAAGTGCCTCAGAAAATCTGTTATATTTTGTGAATGCAATGAAAGAAGGACTTTGCCATTATTATCTTGAATTTCAGAGTAGGATATAGTCTACACTATGGCTTCCTACCATCTATCTTGATTTTTTGTTTTTAAAAGGTGCCACCCTAAATATTAAGACAATTTTTTTCATCCACCCAAGACAGACTATCCACCAAATCCCAGTATGATATGTGAAATAACCAAAACAAACAAGTTAAAGAAACAATTTATGCTTTGTACTGTTTGGAATAAATGTAGCTAATACATTTTGCATGCATCCCTGCTATAGTTTACCCACAACCCCCCAAACAAGCAAATATGTAGCTAAAATTACATCTTTATCCTCTATTATCCCAATGCATTTCTCTTGTTTCCAGCAGGTAAACTAATAGATTAGAATATAAAATCTACAATTTAGCCTAGGTCTTCAAAACCTGACAAGATTACTAAAAACTGTGGTTTTGGTTTTATTAGAAAGTTGGTGAGAGAAACTTCCTAACAACCACAGATGTTTGATACAAGCTTGTAATGTATTGAATAAGCCCTGTCCTTTTGTCTAAATTTACATTTGGTCACCAAAGATCAGTGCCTTTCAGAGAAAAAAAGAGCATCATTAAAGTGATGCATGATATACTGGAGCATCACTGAAGTGCTGGATCCATTCCTGAAAATTTATCCCAGAACCCAGCTCCATTCCATGATAGATTATAGCCCCTCTTAAGGAATTTTACTGGGAACGTTTCAAGCATAGCCATACGTAAAGATTAATTTTATATTCATTATATTGAAACATGGTAATACCTTTAAAGTAGAAGCCAATTACATAAAAAAATAAAATTTTCCTAAATTACAAGTTTTGCCTATAATTTTCTATATCAGTTGATAACCCGACAATTAGCCCTAAACAGTAGATGGCAGTATTATCTCATAGTACCCAAAATGCAACCGTTTCATTCAACTTTCCAAACATCTATTTTTAAAAGTGAAATAAGCAGTTTTTCCCTACAATAGTTTTTTATTGCAGGTTTGTAGTAATTCCTTACGTTTTTTGCCACTAATACTCTGGAACTGAATTTTTTGCGATTTTTTTTCGCGAATTAAGACCGATTAACTGATTTTGATATTACCAAAATTATGACCCTCCCCTCAGTAGACACAATAGGCTAGGCTACTTCATGGATCCCATTATTTAGATTTTTATGGGACTTGTATTAAGATTTAGTAGCAGCAATTATGGTAAAATTCTAGTTGATTGACTTCTTGCTATCTTAGAAAGGGGTTAGGTTAGGAAAATGAAATTTTCAGGGATGGGTCTAGGCTACAGGCCAAAGTATGTCCCGGGAAGGTATTTTGAAGTACCTACCTCCTCTCCTTCTCCCTCCAGAGGGCCCTGACCTTTGATGACCTTCAAAAATATGTGTGTTGTAAAAGTGAAACCTTGCAAAATAGATCTTCTGCTTGAATGAAGGGTAAAATTCTAGTCCATTGACTTCTTGCTATCTTGGAAAGTTGTTGGGGTAGAGAATCTTTCAGGGATGTGTCTACAGGCTAAAGTATAGGTAAAATTCTAGTCCATTGACTTCTTGCTATCTTGGAAAGTTGTTGGGCTAGAGAATTGAAACTTTCAGGGATGTGTCTACAGGCTAAAGTATATCCCGGGAAGTTATTTTGAGATCCCTAACTATACCCCTTCTCCCTCCTCTATATAACGCAGTTTTTTGTGCATTACAGCTTATATTTTGGTCAAATTTGATCCTATATTACTATTAAAAGTGTAAATCCTTGCTTACCTTAGGAAAATTCAACTTTTCACTGTTTTCTAAGCTACTATATTCCATAATTAGTTCACCTGCATTAAAAAACAATTATTACCTTTTATGGTATAGTTTAAAATGGAATGCAGGCATTTAAACGCATCCGCTGTTTGAAACTCTTATCTTTAAAAGGCTTTTGATAGGGGTAATACAGATAAGACTTTGAACTTTTAAGGGGCTTCTCACTCAAAATTATGATTTGTTGCTACAATTGCGTAAGGTTTATGTTATATGTGTCAATAAAATTTATTTTGTAAATCATAACAGCATAGAGAAAGTCAATTTCTTCAAGAAGGCCAAATAATGATTCTTAGAAACCTGAAGAGAGGCAAAACAGAAATTTAGTGGGAAAAATAGCACAAGTCCTAAATACATGATTGACGTAACTGTAATGGATATGCTCTCTTTGGGTGAGTTTTTTTTTAGGGGGGGGGGGTTAATTTGAAAAAAAAATAGAAAGATGTATTTGTAACTTAAGAATGGGTGATCAGATCTTAGTGAAGTTTGATATTTAGAAGGATCTTGTGCTTCAGAGCTCTTATTTTAAATCCCAACCAGATCCAGTGACATTGAGGGGAGTTGGATGAGGAAACCAGAAATCTTGGAAGACGTGAAAATTGAGGTATCTTTATCTTTGAAATGGGTGGTCCAATCTTAATGAAACTTGATATATAGAAAGATCATATGTCCGAGATGCTTAATATAGATGCTTATACAGAAATTACTCTGTATATGAAAGGGGTTTTTCCTCCTCATCGCCCCACTTTTTACGCTAAAGTTTGACACTTTCTGTTAACTTTACTTTTTAAAATGGTAAAAAACTTTAGCGTAAAGAGTGGGGTGTTAGGAGGAAAAGGCCCTTTCATATACGGAGTAACTTCTGTTCATTTTAAGTTTTAATGTTGCTCCTTACTTTCAGTTAAAAACTCTTGTTTTTTTTTATTTAATTTATACCATAGTTTTATAAATATATATTTAAAATTATCAAAATAAGCCCTTAATAAACATTAATTACAACACAGCTATCCAGAAAAGAAGTTTTACAAAGGAAAGTAAAGGACCATTTTAAACTTAAGACAAGCTTCAACACATTCCTATAATATTTAAAGCTCAATGTTTTGTGAGAAACCAGGAAAGGAAAATATATAATTAATGAAAAAAATCAAATAGTTGAGAAAATGAGAATTTTGTCAGCCAGTAGCAAAATATGAAGACGAAAATCAAGCAAATATTTCGACAAGGACCTCTGAATAATGGAAGTGTTTTCAAACAAAATGAAGTGGTGAGTGTTATTGTGCACGTGTTGGGCCAAGGCAGAATCAAAATTCTTGGGCCTTGGGTGCAAACTATGACTTCATTGATTGAAAATTTGTGTTTCAACAATCCCTTCTCCCAATTGTTGGCGTTTTACCAATATAGAAGATTTAGAAATGTTACACACCCCTTAAATTTTGAAAACTGGTATTTTTCACATTTCTAAATCTCTTTCATAGGGTGGTATCCAGGAAATTTTCAAGGGGGAAGGGGTATTAATCATTTTTTTGAGGAATCTTTATAAAACATAAACTATGAAACGCATGAAAGACTTGTTTATATTCGTTTCGCTACGTTTTCACGAGTCAGAGAAAGGTTTTGGATGGGGGGTACATACCCTTTAGCCCTCCTGGATACAGCTTGTTTTTTCCTAGCCTATTTGAATTTAACGAGAAAAGATTGTATTAATTTTCTCACAACCGCTTACATATTTACATTCTCATTAAAACAAACAGTCTTCTCAATATTTGAACTCCACATTAATTACTCTTTTAAATACTGGATGACACATGGAAAGGTAATTACAAGTGACATAACAATTCCCCCGGAAGCCGGAACAGCTTTCCGGGATCTGAAAGGAGCTTTTGATGAAGATATAAGGTAATTTAGCATTCTTATTTTTAATATATTTGTAGAAAATTTATAATGACGGAAATGTCGTTAAAGACTGCTTATAAATCCATAAGTTGTTCATAAGTCTTCTTTGTGTTTGTTGAGTTGAGAGATCCCATCTAAGACTGTGTCAAATAACACAATTTAGGAGGTGTAAAATGCGTTTTGAAAATATGGTGGGGGGGAGGGGGGATTTGTCGTTCTTTTTCAAAGAAAACACAAATAAAGGCATGTTCAGTGAAATTATAAAAAAAATCTAGAGGGGGGTTATGAGGTGGTTCCAAGAATATGCGGGGCAAGTTTAAACTGCTGGAAAGAATAAATCATTATTCAAAGTTTCATTTATCCAAACAACACTAGCAATATAAATAGTTGATTTATCAAAATATAATCCTTGACGAGCCTCCCATCTTGATTTTTCATTTCATCAAAATATCCTTCTCTTTTATTTCTGCTATCAACTTGAATCAACTTCTTTCAATGGTAAATCAATTAACTGTTTAAAACCTCAAACATGTCACTCCTCTGTTACTCACATAAACTTCCTCAAATTTATCATCCAAATATGTGGGGCAAGTTTAAACTGCTGGGAAGAATAAATCATTATTCAAAGTTTCATTTATTCAAAAAAAATGTATTGTTTCCACTGTTTGTTGAAATCATACCCGTTTTCTCTCTCTAGTATTTATAAGCTTATGCTATATTTCAATGTCCAGACTCCAGTTGTATTTTAGCCTGATGGAGGGTTATAAAGCTCCAATATGAAATTCATGAAATAATGCATTCTCAATCTGACAGAATATTTTTTTTTGAAATAATACTCTGCAAGATATCCTTCCATATGTTCTTCTCTTCTACCATAAGTGGGGATGTTATTTCTCACTTCCCTCCATGTCCGTTCTATATTTTGGGTATGGGCTCCTGTTGTACAGTCAACAAAATTTAGGTCATGATTGACACGCAAATGCTGAAAGCCATGGTGGGCAGAAATTAGAACCTGCTATCTTTATGTTTCTCTGACTCTTAAAGCTCATGGGACGTAGGGAAATACATTTTGCTACTTCCCTAATTTCCACGAATTGGGTATTTTTTTCTCAATGAAAAGCGGTTTTATTTTACATTTATTGGATAAACATCAAATCTGGTATGTAAGAGCAATACATTTTTTCAGCCTATATACAACTTTGTTTGAAAATGAGCTGTAATAATTGCGAAATCGATTTATTTAATGGAATACTTCAATTTGCCACAGATGATGCAATTTTAGAACTGTATTATAACCATGGCATGTTATTGAGGAGCAAAGATTGCTCAATTTGTGGCCGGACTTACATGTAAGTCAATGGACTAGAATTTTACCGAATGAAGTACAACAAAATTGTTTTCAGCTTCACAACTTTGCTCAATCCCAATTTATAAGGTTTTAAAGATATGCAAATGCATTTCCTAAATTTTGAAAAAAAAACATATATATGGCTCAGAATTCTACTCTAATAACAGGAATTGTATTTTCAAAACTAGAGGTAGAGAAAAAGCAACTGGTAACTGAAAATAAAGGTAAAATGTTGTTTAGTCAAAATTTCAATAGGTATAGACCTGTCATGTAGGCAAATTTAAGGGCTCTCTAGAGGGGGAAGAAGTGGAGGTGGGTAGTTTAAAATACCTTCCTGGGATATACTTTTACCTGTAGACCCATCCCTGAAATTTTCATTTTCCTAACCTAACCCCTTTCTGAGATAGCAAGAAGTTACTCAACTAGAATTTTACCAGAATTATTATATTTAGAAAGAATACTGAACTGTAAATTTGATTGTATAAGCTAGACATATGCTATTTCCTTTTCAATCTTATTTTTTGCCTGAGCCTATATTGAACCTTCACCAAAAAACCTATCTTAGCACTATTCTATCTTTGTTACTAGGATTGAGTAAAGTCTGTTTTGCTAATTTGGGCTTGTTTCAGACAACATTTTAAGAGAATTGTTATTTTAACCTTTAACTATAGTTTTTCTGTACAAATAAAGGGATATTCACTGTGTGGCTAATATGGGGGTAACTTTCACTTGTGATGCAAGTGAATGTTATATTCATATTTAAGATGCAATTCTGGGTTGGCCTGTATATTTGTACATTGGAGAGATGGGTAAAATTGTAGCAGTTCATATGAATGGCTTAACAATAAAGTGAACATATCACTTGATGCCTTTTTAATATGCTCTTTACAAATATAATAATTGCATCTACCTGACATTCAAATTTAAGAACTTTCTAACCTAAACTAACCTTATTATAAATAATTTTAGCACTGAGGAAATATAGTATTATTTTGTTGGAAATGATGGATAACTCATACTTTAATTGAAAATTTGTCATTTTTAAGAGCTTCAAAAGTGCTTAAATTTGAATTTGTGGTAGAAGTGATTATTATATTTGTAAAGAACATAAAAAAAGGCATCAAGTGATATGTTTGCTTTATTGTTAAGTCAGTTATATGAATTGTCATAATTTTAAAAAATTTGTCATTTTTAAGAGCTAAAAAAGAGCTTAAATCTCAATTTAAGGTAGAAGCAATTTTTATATTCATAAAGAGCATAAAAAAAGGCATCAAGTGGTATATTCATTTTATAGGAAAGCCAGTTATATGAACTGCTATAATTTTAATGAGAGACAGGGGTATAAACTCTATAAAATATAGGTTCTAAGAATTTCTTAGAGAAACTGGAAAAACAAGGAGAAAAGTGAAGATATCTGATTTCCTCACTTACCTAGCAGAAAATACACTATATCAATCCATTGAATCACCAACAAGGTTCAGAGATGGACAAATACCCTCACTACTTGACCTAGTAATCACAGACGACCCAGATCAAATTTTAAGTATCAATCATTTACCACCAATTGGTGCAAGTGATCATGTATGTCTCTTAACAACTCTCCAACTGTCACCACCCTCTTCCGACCATATTTGCAGAAGACATATTGATTACAAGAAAATCCGCAAGGAACTAAGGAGAATGCAAAATGGCAACTGGGAAGCACTGTTTGAGCACAAGTCAAGCAATGACAGCTGGAATCTCTTCATTGAAATAATGCTAAAGCACAAGGAGACATGTACCACTGTCTCATATATCAAGAGGCCATGCACCCTACCTTACTTGACAAGGTCCATAAAATGGGAAATGAACAGAAAGAACAGATACTGAGCAAAATACGGGCAAACCAATTCTCAAAAACAATATGATAAATTCAAAAAAGCAAGGAATATACTGAGAAAGATTAGAAAATACTCTATAAAAAAGCATGAAGATATCATTGCTACAGAAACTAAAACTAATCCAAAGAAGTTCTGGAATTATGTATCATCAGCAAAGCCAAGACGACATTCCATTCCCTACCTAACCATGCCATCTGGCAAAATCACCAATCATGCAGAGATAGCAGAAACCTTAAACAAACAATATTCCTCAGTCTACACAGTGGAAAACTCTAGAAACATCCCAGATACCCACGAATGTCCTGTCAATGTAATAATGCCAATGGTTGTCATTTTTGAGTCAGATGTCCAAAAACGACTGAAAAAGCTTGATGTATCAAGTCAAAAGGACCAGACATTATACACCCAAGACTACTCAAAGAGACTGCTGTACTAATATCCTCACCTTTAGCAAAAATCTTCAAGAAATCACTAAAGGTCCCCTCTGAGTGGAAAAAAAGCTACTGTTATACCAATACACAAGAAAGGCTCCAAAGACAAAGCTCAAAATTATAGGCCAATAAGTCTAACATCAGTAACTTCAAAGGTTCTCAAGGGAATCATAAATGATGCTGTCACTAAGCACTTGACATACAACAACATCACGTCTCCAAATCAGCATGGTTTCCGAAATGGCCATTCCATGGACACAAACCTAATACAGTCATACAATGAAGTCACTAAACTACTGGAAAAAGGGATACCCATGGACATGATTTTGTTGGATCAAGCAAAAGCATTCGACAAAGTTGCATACCTAAGGCTGAAAAGAAAGCTTCAAGCTTGTCACATCCACTTGGACATCATTGAATGGATTGTAGACTTCCTGGGAGAACAAACCCAAAGAGTTGCTGTTATTAATGATAAAGGAGTATGTGCACTATCATCACCTATACCTGTTCTTAGCAGAGTTCCCCAAGGAACCATGCTTGGGCCATCACTTTTCAACATATATATCAAAGATGCTCCAGAAATACTCCAAAACCTTCTCACACTCTGCAGATGATTCTAAGCTCATTGGGGCAGCATCATCTTGGGCAGAGGCTGCCTCAATCCAAGCCGATCTCGACAAGCTGGATGACTGGGCTAGACAATGGCTACTTGAATTTAATTCAAGTAAATGTAAAGTTTTACATTTTGGCAATAAAAATCAAAAACATATTTACACCATGCAAAACCAAATAACTGGTCAAAGAGAACCCCTAGTTGCAGTTACAGAGGAAAGAGACTTGGGTGTCATAGTTGACTGCCAGTTAAAGTTTTCGAAGTCATACTGAAAAGATTGTAGCTAGTGCAAACCGTGCTTTAGGGACAATTAAACAAACGTTCATGACTAGATCTCCACAAACAATCACAGAGCTATACAAAAGTCTTGTCAAACCAAGGCTAGAAACTGGCATGTCAATTGCATCTCTCTTCTACAAAGTGGACAAGGACATGATAGAGAAAGTACAGAGTAGAGCAACAAAGATAGTAGACAGGTGCCAACATCTTCCTTACCCAGTGAGACTGCAAACTCCGAACTTATGCAGTATGAATTACCAAAGAAAAAGGGGTGACATGATTAACACTTACAAATTGATTCACAACAATCCAATTCATGGTCTCTTCTTCATTGATTCATCACAGCGGACAAGTGGTCATTTTAAGAAGCTCATAAAGGTCAATGCTCAGAGGAGGGAACGCCATCACTTCCTAACCAACCGGGTAGTAGACCAGTGGAACTCCCTGAGTGATCATACTGTATCCAGTAAGACCGTCAAAGAATTCAAAGTCTCACTTGACAAGGAGTGGAGCAATAAGGAATGGAGGCTGGAATGGGACACCTTGGAGTCCCAGACCAGAAAATAAACCCTAGTCAATAAAACCAACTCAATATTCAAAACAATTTTGAATCAATCCAAATGGCAATTTTTGAAGAAATGCTGAGCAATGCTACAGGATGGAAAATCCTTCAATTGCTCCAAGTTGCAATTTAAGGTAATAAAGGTTCTGCCTCTGCAAAATGTGTTAATTATAATTATTCTGGATATTATGGAATAGGCTAAGAATTGTTTTGGGGAAGGGATGAGCTAAAAGGAGGTTGTCAAAAAATTTATATTGAAAATCTGTTACTTATCTGTTATAGTGGTTGGCTAATTTAAAGATTTTTCTATGCATACATTGTCAAATTAGTCATCTGTTGGTATTCCCAAATAAGAAATAGGCCTGAGGCAACCTGCTGCCTAGTAGTCAGAGAGTTAATCTGCACTTCAACTGTTAAACCACTGTAAGATCTCAATGCCTAATTGGCTGAGCACTAAAGTGCTCTGCCAATGCCTAATCTTATATAGGCTAGATATCTTAATAAAAAGTATCTTTCCTATAAGCATATAGCCGAGACAACAGATTCCTAATTTCACTTTAATATGCACTTCAGAGCAAATTAAGATCCATCTTGATATGTGAATTGCTCCAAACTTGATGATATAGATGATCAAGTTCATCCAGTGCTACTTCTAGGGAACAACCTTTTTCTCAACATATATTAACTTCTTAAAAGCTTCATCATTGGGTGCTGAGACTATTGATCTGAGAAACTTCCAGTAGTTTACTACATTACTTTACCTTAGACCTTAGTTCCTCCTGAGCCATCGGTGGCGCATAGGGCATCGACAAAGCCTCCCCATTTATCTCGCATTGGTGCTGCAGCGATGACGTCTTCCCATTCAGGTATTAGTGAGGTGCCGGCTGTCCTCAGATCTTGGTCATATGTTCATCTCAATGTATTTTTGGGTGGCCTCTCTTTCTTCTACTGTCTGGCTTCCATTTGTAGGTTGTTCAAGGAAGATGGCTCTCTTCCATACAAAGAACATGTCCCAGGTATGTCCATCACCTTCTTTTCAGCAACTCAATGGCTGGAGGCTGACCTGTTCTTCTGCATATTTCTGCATTTTTAATTTTTTGTTGCCAGCTTGTATTCAACATTCTTCTGAGGCTTATATTTTCAAATGCGAGGATTCTTTTTTCAAGCTGGGTGTTCATTTTCCAACATTCACTTGCGTAAAGGAGAATTGAGAGTACAGTGCTGTTGAAGAGTCAAAGCTTCAGTTGCATTGGATATTTATTACTTCTCCAAATAGGCTTCAATCTATTGAAGGCACCTGTAGCTTGTCCAATTCTATGTTTCATCTTGGTTGAGATCTCTCCATCACAATCAATCCAGCTACCCAGGTACTTGAACTCCTGGGCTTGTTCTAGATCCTTGTTTTTGCAATGGAGAACAAGTGGCAAGGTTGTGATGGCCATGCTCTTTGATTTGTCAATGTTTATCTTTAGCCTGACATGCTCTGCATTCTCAGTAATAGTGTCAAGTAGCTGTTGCAACCGTTCTTTAGACTCCAAGAAGGACAACATCATCTACAAAGTCCAGATCAAACAGTTGCTTGTTGCTTACTTTTTCCCTGTAGCCCAATGCAAATCTCAGGGCATAATCCATTATAATTATAAAGAGCATGGGGGAAAGTACACATCCTTGACAAACACCAGACATGATCTTGAAAAATCTGGTTGTACTGTTTTTGGTCTTTATGCAGCATTCCAATTCTTCATAAAGCACTATAATCATATCTACTATTTTCTTGGGAATTCTGTAGTATTTCAAAACTCTCCACAAGCAATCTCTGTCAACTGAGTCAAATGCCTTTTAAAAGTCAATGAATAGGAGATAGAGCTTCTTGTTCCATTCTTTTGATTCTTCAATAAGTATTCTCAGTACAAATATTAGATCAGAACAGGATCTCCCAGTTCTGAAACCATGCTGCTCTTCTTGTAGAGTTGCATCTAGTGCTTTCTGCAGATGCTGCAAAATGATGGAGGCTAATAGTTTGGATGAGACTGGGAGAAGATTGATGCCTCTCCAGTTCTGTCAGTTCATCAAGTCTCCCTTTTTGAAGAGTTTGACTATAATGTCTCCTCCAATTTCTTAGGACCTAAGGTCCATATTTTGGTGAAGAGGGAAAGCCAAATGGATATGCAGGTACTAATTGAGTACTTCAGCATATGCCATCAATACCTGGGGCTTGTCCATTTTTTGACTTCTTTGCTGTATGCATGATCTCCTCAGCACTCAGAGGATCTGAATTGATGTCTAAATACATAAAAGGGATATCAGGTACGTTTGCTTGATCACAAGTTCTTGGTCTGTTCAAAAGTTTTTCGAAATGCCATCTCATGTCAATTTTTCTGGATCAGATATAATTTATCCATTTTCCTCCTTGACGAGGGTGATTCGGCTGCTTTGTTTTCCTACCCTCTCTTTTGTCAATCGGTAGACAGTCTCGGAGTCACCCTTCCTAGCAGCTTCTTCAGCTAAAGCTGCTTTCTTTTCAAGGAACTGTCTCTTGTCCTTTCTTGCACTCGTTTTTACCTCTTTATCTTTTTCTTTGTATAATTGTTTTGTTGCCAGCTCTGAACACCTTGTAGTATCTATGAGCATGGCTTGCTTGAGTGCCTTTCGTTCGTCAATCAGTTTCCATGTTACGTTAGAGATCCACCTTTCCTTTGGTTTCTTTCAGAAACCTAGCTTTTCTTTGGCAATCGTTGTATATGCACTTTTTATTTTCTCCCATTTCTCTTCAATGCTTTCTGAGTCATTTGCCTCAAAAGCCAAGGCATCAAATCTGTTCCATAAAGATATACAGAAATCTCTGCGGATTTTTCGATTCTGTAGCTTGTCTGTGTTGTACAGTTTCTTCAGATCTTGCTGTGTCTTCTTTTGGACGTGTAGTTTGATCTGTATGTGGGCGATCATGAGCATGTGATCCGACTGGGTGTCTGCTCTCTATACCCATTTACATCTAACAGGCTTGTATGCCACCTTCTGGTGATCAGGAAATGGACAATCTGGTTTTGCATTGAACTGTCTGGAGATGTCCATGTGTACTTGTGCACATTTTTATGCTCAAAGAGTGTCCCACCAACAACAAGGTCATTACTTAGCGCGAAGTCTACTAGTAATGCACCATTTCCGTCAATCTGGCCTAGTCCATGCACTCCTAGGAATTCCAGACAGTACTTGCAATCGGCTCCTACTTTGGCATTTAGATAACCAACAACACATAGAACATCATGTTTGGGATGTCTTTGGTGACAGCTTGCAAGGTTTCATAGAAGCTATCTTTGACATCATCATCCGCCTCATTGGTAGGAGCATAGCATACAATGACAGAAAGCTTAGTGTGTGTTGTAACTAATTGTGCAATCAAGATCCTTTCGTTTATTGGAGTCTATTTGAGCATTGTTTGGTATGCTGCAGGGGACATCATAAGTCCTACACCTGCCTGATGATGGTTGTCCTCTCTGCCATACAACAGTACATATCCATGATCTAGTGTTCTTGAATCTCCCCTCCTGTCAGTATCAATATTTGCAGAAGATTACCATAAATGGCAGCTTTACAAATGTCCCTTACTTCTTGCATGTCCCCTCCTGTCAGTGCCAATATTCTGGGAAGGATACCTTAAAGTGCAAGATGATAAATGAATTGAGGTCTTCTGAAGTATATGTCATGAGTATATAAGCTCTTTGTCATCAATGAACCAGTGTAGATGATTTTAGCTCCTTTAGATGTTCATCATAAACCTTATCTCTCATCTTTGCTGCTGCCTTAGTAGCTCTGCTTTGCACTCCTTCCAGAAGCTGCTCATAAACCCTGTATCCTGATGATGCTAAATCAAATATTGGCCTGACAAGGGTCTTGTATAACCTCACAAAATGTAGAGTAATCTACTTGAAACCGTTTTTATTTACAACAGTGCAAGGACAGAGTTTGCATGAGCTGTAGTGTTTTTGCTGTTTGAATGGAATTTACATTGATTGTCAATAATAATCCCAAGATTGCTTTCTTCATCCATACTTTGCAGCTCTTGTATTTTGGATGGTATGTATGTTGGCTGAAATTTAACATTAGGCTTGTTAAGATTGGCTGACTGCAACCTAAAAAATCTGTTTTTATGGCACTTGGTATACCAAGTGACATATAGTGATTGCAAATTCTGTTGGTCAGTCTGTCTGTCCCAAGTTTGCTAGTTTAGGCACTTCCAGGTAAGCTAGGACAACAAAATTTAGCAGGCGTATCAGGAACCAGACCAGATTAAATTAGAAATTGTCGTTTCCCCAATTCAATCATCTGGGAGGAGTGGGGGGAAGGTTAAATCAGAAAAATTAGAAAAATGAGGTATTCTTAACTTACAAACAGGTGATCGGTTCTTAATGAAATTTGATATTTGGAAGGATATTGTGTCTCAGAGCTCTTATTTTAAATCCCGGCCGGATCCGATGACATTGGGGGGAGTTGGAGGGGGGCTAAAATCTTGGAAAAACGCTTAGAGTGGAGGAATTGGGATGAAACTTGGTGGGAAAACAGCAAGTCCTAGATACATGACTGACATAACCGGAACGGACCCACTCTTTTTGGGGGGAGGGGTAATTCTGAAAAGTTATAAAAAATGAGGTATTTTTAACTTACAAAGGAGTGATCAGATCTTACTGAAATTTGATGTTTTAAAGGATTTTGTGTCTCAGAGCTGTTATTTTAAATCCTGACTGGAGCCAGTGTCATTGGGGGGGGGGGGATGGGAAATCTTGGGAAACATTTAAAGCAGAGAGATCAGGATGAAACTTGGTGGGAAGAATAAGCAAAAGTCCAAGATATGTGACTGACATAACCAGACCAGATCCGCTTTCTGGTGGGGTTGGAGGGGGGGCAATTTGGAAAAAATAGAAAAAATGGGATATTTGTAACTTACAAATGGGTGAACAGATCTTAGTGAAATTTGATATTTAGAAGGATCTCATGCATTAGAACTCTAGTTTTAAATCCCGAACAGATCTGGTGACATTGGGGGGAGTTGGAGGGGGAAACCAGAATTCTTGGAAAAGATGAAAATCAAGGTATCTTATGAATGGGTGATCAGATCTTAATGAAATTTAATATATAGAAGATTCTTATGTCTCAGGTGGTCTATTTTCAATTCGAATCGGATACGGGGGCATAGAGGGTTGGAGGGGGGAAACAGAAATCTTGGAAACTGGAAATCTTGAAAAATGCTTAGAGTGGAGAGATCAGGATGAAACATGATGGGAAAAATAAGCACAAGTTATAGATACGTGGTTAACATAATCGGAACGAATCCGTTCTCTTTAGGGGAGCTGGGGTTGTTAATTTGGAAAAATTAGAAAAATTGAGGTATTTTTAACTTAAGAATGGGTGACCAGATCTTACTGAAATTTGATATTTAGAAGGAACTCATGTCTTAGAGCTTTTATTTCAAATCCCGGACAGATCTGTTGACATTTGGGGGAGTTGGAAGGGAAAACTGGAAATCTTCAAAAACCCTTAGAGTGGAGAGATCAGGATGAATATTGATGGATAGAATAAGCAAATGTCATAGATACGTAACAGAACCGGATCTGCTCTCTTTGGGGGAGTTAGGGGGTGGGGTTCAGTGCTTTGGCGAGTTTGGTGCTTCAGAACATGCTAGGACAATGAAAATTGGTAGGCCTACCAATTTTCATTATCCTAGCATGTCCTGAATGCCTGCATGTCAGGGAGCTGCACACATTGACTTGATAAAGTCATTTTCCTCGATTCTACCATCTGGGAGGCTGAAGGGAGAGGAAACATTCGAAAAATTCAGGTATTTTTAACTTATGAGTGGGTGATTGGATCTTCATGAATTTTTTATATTTCAATTCAATTCAATTCAATTTATTTATAACCCATCTACAAAAAGAGGGCGGAACGCCCTTAAGATGGAGTAATAAGAGAAAAAAAAAGTACAAATAAATACAAATCAACACAATCAAACAATTAAATAAGTAATGCTGACCATGGGTGAGACACTATCGACATAGAAGAACGAAAATCATGAAGCCTTTTATCAATAATAGATGTAGGAGAAACTAGGCGGAATTTGTTCACTAAGTAACTATTTCTAGTCCAAGGAGGGTAACTGAGAAGGAATTTAGCATAACGAAAATATACTCTACAAACAGGTAGTTTCTGAGGTTCACTAAAAATTTATTAGAAAGGACCTTGTGACTCAGAGCTCTTATTTTGAATCCTGACTGGCATTAAGCCTCTCATTTTCCTTTTAAATCAATCTATTGATTCTTAGAATTTTGCTAGAGCTCATAACATATGAGCTCTTGGCTTTTACGACCTCGTCACAAGTGCCATATGAGCTCTTAGCTCTTGTTGTATTTGAATTTTGACAAAGATACCCATACACCCTAGACTATTAAAATACAATGATTATGTTTCACAACTGTTACATTATATTTCTTCAAGATTGACCTTGTCTGTCATTTGGGTATATTGTTTTAGCTTTACAATCCTATATTAGAGAATAGACTTCACTTTTGTCTATCATATATTTGAAATTGTGAGTGATGTATATTGTTAATTTCAAGTATCTCATGCATCATTTGGCCTTTATGCAGATGATTTGATTATTTGGAAGTCGGGAAGGGATATTGGCCTTCTTCAAAGCCTTACTCAACAGGATATAAGTTTAGTCCAGAGATTCTCTTTAGCATTTGGCTTCCCAATCTCAATCAATAAAACTAAAGCCATTATATTTACTAATGGTACTGCAGATCCTCCTAATCCACTGACAATTTTCTCAAGGGAGATCCCATATTGCAATTCAGTGAAGTTACTTGGTTTATTAATGGATTCTAAAATGCAGTGGCATGAACATACTAATTCTTTGAAATCTTTGATTATTCAGAAACTTTGTATTCTAAAGAGACTTGCTGGAAGTAAGTGGGGATGTCACCCAAAAATTGTTTTGGATTTTTACAAATTATATATTCGTTCAAATATAGAATATGGGATTCAAATTTTTTCAGCTCGTCCTCCATCCTCATTCAAAATCCTTGAATCTTTACAAAATTCTGCTATTCGAATAGCTTTGGGTGTGCATAAGCACACTCCTCTGTCAAAGTTAAGAAAACTGTCGGGATTGGTGTCCCTAAGTGAAAGAGCATCCAGTCTAAGGATAAAATATTTCTCGCAAATCCTGGCTTATGGAGCCAAGCATGCTGTATATGCACATACATTTGCTGAGAAGTCAGCCTGTCCCAATGCCCATTCATCATGGAATCAGTTTCAACTGGAGGTCCCAAACTGGAATCAACATTCGTTTTATGCATAACCCTTTACTGAGTCCCCCCCATGGGAAATGAGTCCTCCAAGCTGTCAAGTAGAACTTATCTCTATTAGTAAAGATTTTATTCCTAATTACGAGATCCAGATTATTTTGGCTGAACACATCTCAAAGGCTTACTCTAACTATAGAAAAATATATACAGATGGATCTGTCCAGAGGGAAAGAGCTGGAGCAGGAGCATGTATCCCATCCCTGAATTTGAACGTCTATTCTCCTCTCCCATTGGGATCTTCTGTCTTGCCCGCTGAATTATGTGCCATCCGCCTGGCCTTGGATGCACTTATAAATTATAACATGGAATCTGAAAATATACTCTGTCTCTCCGACTCTAAATCAGCATTACTATTGATCCAAAATATTAATAGAATTGCTAATGACAAGGATTTATATAATATTAGAAGACAGCTTCTTAATCTTAAGATCAAAGAAAATGAAGTTTATTTTCAAACTATAGAAAAATATATACAGATGGATCTGTCCAGAGGGAAAGAGCTGGAGCAGGAGCATGTATCCCATCCCTGAATTTGAACATCTATTCTCCTCTCCCACTGGGATCTTATGTCTTGCCTGCTATAGAAATAATGATATGGCTGATTCTCTAGCAGCAAAGGCTTCCATGTAATTTCCTAGTCCTTCCTCTGACCTCAATTCACGAGATATTATCAGGCAAAGATCCAAAGTTAATCACAGTAAATTAATGTTATCTCCATTTCATACAAGATTAAATACAGTGCTATATTACCGGCTGAAATCAGGTGCCCTATTTCTAAATAGCTTGTTATTTAATTGGAAGCTACATCATTCCCCTTTATGCCGAATCTGCTTTTCAGCAGAGGAAACAGTCCAGCATATTTTATTTGATTGTCAGGCTCAGAGTGAGGAGACTGTTGCTCTTAAGCGTTTCTGCTCCCTGGCTAAGATTCCAAATACTTATACAGCTATCCTGGATTCTAACCTGCCATGGGAAATTGATCGTAAGATATTTAAGGCAGCAATTGATACCTTAAAGAAGAGAAATATTGTTTAATAAAGATTAAAGTTTGTAGAAGTCAATTTTTCAAAGGACGTGATTATCCATAATTTTTGATTGTGCAGAAGAGAGCGGGAATGTGTAGGAAGAGCCGTATTGGTACCGGCCGGCCTAGTGGCCTTAAACTTCCCACAATCAATGACAGTGTATTATTGTTCATAATTGCATATATTCATTGTTTGCAGACTGGAGGAGAATAGCGCTTCCAGTGGCTATTTTTTTTTCTGGAGAAGACGTCAAAGAGGTGAAAGGACTTGTTGTTAGTCCATATACCTCCCTACAATTTTTGGAACTGGAACTGTTAAAATATTCAAGCTAATCATATGCTTATAAAAAAGATTTTGAAAAAATCCAATGGTAAAACAATCAACTTTCAAGGTGGTATAGTCGAGATTTTATAACAATTTGATTATTGAAGCAGCAAATAGCTGTTTGACTACTGGATACCTTACGCTGTAATACCCAGAAATTAGACTGCTTCACTATTGAACATTTCAAGCATACAGAGCACCAATTATTTAAAATGTATATATATATATATATATATATATATATATATATATATATATATATATATATATATATATATATATATATATATACTAGCTGTTGGGGTGGCGCTTCGCGCCACCCCAACACCTAGTTGGTGGGGCGCTTCGCGCCCCCCAAGCCCCCCCGCGCGCGTAAGTCGTTACGCGCCATATTAGTTACGCACCATTGTAGCTGTGTCCCTGTGTCCCACCTGTGAATAGAGATAGATATAAATATATATTTTTAACTACGTAAAACATGCGAATGTACAACATTCTGTGCATATAAATAGCATTTATATTCCCTGTGTCCCGGTCGTCATTTGTTCTCTTTGAGTGTCCCGGTCGTCATTTATATTCCCTCTGTCCCAGTGTCCCGGTCGTCATTTGTGTCCCGGTGTCCCGGTCTGTAATTTCTATTCAAACAATCCCTGTGTCTCGGTCGTCAATTATATATCCCGCCTGTGCCCCCGGCGTCCCCGTTGTAGTTGTGTCCCTGCCTCCCGGTCGTCATTTATATTCCCGGTCGTGATTTGTGTCCGGGTGTCCCAGTCTGTAATTTTTCTTTGAGGTTCCTGGTCGTCATTTATATTCCCTCTGTGTCGGTCGTCATTTGTGTCCCGGTCTGTAATTTATCTTTGAGTGTTTTTTCTTTTTAGTTTTTTTTAGTTTTTTACATTTTTTCAGTTTTTTTTTTTCTTCTTTATTTTTCAGCGTCACTATGAAGTACATATCGCCGAACCTTTGTTTTTTAACTTAAATCTGGTAGGCATTGATGACCTTATCCAAGTCAAAATCCCAAACCCAATCATCATCGCTATCATTTTCAGTTTTGATATGTTTTAACTCTCGCTTTCTAGCCGCAAGCTTTCTTTTCTTACTTTCTCTATCAGCTGCAAGCCTGTTTTCTTGCTGTTCTTGTGATTCCTCGGCACGCTTTCTTTTCTGACTTTCTCTATCAGCAGCAAGTTTTTTGGCATAGACTCTTTGAGCATCTTCATCGGCTGTTGCCATGGTAAGTTCATCAGTCATTGTAAACTTAAACATTAATAGATTTCTACGTGAACATATGTCTTAAATATCTTGAATGACGTCACCGTCAAAGCAAAAATGACGACAACTAATTTCATGACGTCAGTCAACACAGAAACATGACGTCACCTGATCCACAGACAGACAGACAACTTATTTTTATATAGATAGATATATATTACATTGAATTGCATGTAATGATCAACTCGTTTCTTGAATGTATCTATGGTTTGTCTTTGGGACTGGTTGGTGGCTTTAGAGAGGCTGTTCCAGTGAGGGACTGCACACACAGATTAGAAGTGCTGGCACTCACATTGATGCAAGGGACTGGAATATTCTTTGTGTGATATCCTGTCATGTTAGCTAGGGATGAGGAGAGAATTTGACTTCAAAGTTTGTTTTTGAGCAGTTTGCAAGTACTGATTGCATCTCCTCTCTTCCTTTGATAGACTAAGGTGTGGAGTTGAATTTATAGTCAATAGTGGAGCCCAATCCTGGGCAATAATTATATTTAAGTAGACTAGGCTGTAGAGGCTTTTTCTCTATCAGGTCAGATATAGGGTAAACATCAAGTAGCTTATTCCTAGTCTTAGACAACCATTTTGATAAAAATGTAAGTAATCTTATATGAAAACTAGTCCTACTTCTAAGAAGACAACACTACAATGACCAAAGAGTACCATTAAATTCCCAATTCAACAATTTTCAAATATAATTTTCCAAATGTAGCCTATAAATTAGACCTCCCTTAATAGGGTTAGCTATAGCCTAGAGATACAGAGATATACATTTATTAAGAAAAGAAAACAAACACTATTTGCCATTCGCCTGCCAAGAAAGGCAGTAAGCTTGCAAGGGCAAGCAAGGTTATCACCCTCAGCTAAATAAAACCACGTTCATATCACGCTACTCAATACAAAAGAAACTCAACTGATGAAGGAAGAAAGGAAAAAAAGAGAAAGAGGAAAA
The DNA here is from genome assembly GCF_032884065.1 of Artemia franciscana. Classification (NCBI taxonomy): domain Eukaryota; kingdom Metazoa; phylum Arthropoda; class Branchiopoda; order Anostraca; family Artemiidae; genus Artemia; species Artemia franciscana. The sequence goes on from NC_088866.1 coordinate 25,920,267, forward strand.
AGACAAGAAGAAGATAGACAAAAATTAACAACAAGTAAATCAGGGAAAAGCCTTGAATAGAATGACAACCTGGAACGGGCCTTACATCAAAATTACTCACGAGATAAAAGAAACTTCTTTACCCATGACTTGACAGCCGGAAGACTAGGCACATTTTCTCACCCTCAGGCAAAATATTTCAAACATGGGGACTATAATGGCGAATCACAAAAGATGCCCGAGTAGTACTCCTAAACTCATGAGTTAAGTTATCAGCTTCTCTTGCATTATGATCATGATGGTCTCTATTAAAAGTAAAAAGATTTTCAAAAGCAGGGGTGAGCAGGCGATTCAAATATTTATACGAGAAAATCGCGACTTGGTAATCTCGAATTTGGGATGCATCCATTAACTTATTCTTTTTAAAATGCTCATGAGCAGGAACCTCATCAGAATCATAAAATTCCAATAATAATTTTACAGCTCTATTCTGAAGACTATATCTATATATATAAAAACTAGATGTTGGGGTGGCGCCTCGCGCCACCCCAACACCTAGTTGGTGGGGGTGCTTCGCCCCCCCCCGCGCGTAAGTCGTTACGCGCCATTGTAGTTGTGTCCCTGTGTCCCATCTGTGAATAAAGATAAAAGAGAAAAGATTTCTCTTTTCGTTATTGATATATATATATATATATATATATATATATATATATATATATATATATATATATATATATATATATATATATATGTTTTTAACTACGTAAAACTTGCGAATATACAAATTCTTCGATGTCCCATTGTCTGTGCATATAAATAGATTGTCAGGTTTACCGACTCTTGAACATGCAACATAAAATTGTCCATGGGAAAAACAATCCGTATTCAGATCTATACCTCATTATTTTAATGATTGCCCTTGAGCTTTGTTGATGGTGATTGCTAATCGAACATTCTCTGTGTCCCGGTCGTCATTCGTGTCCCGGTCTGTAATTTATCTTTGAGTGTCCCGGTCGTCATTTATATCTTCCGGTCGTTATTTGTGTCCCAGTGTCCCAGTCTGTAATTTCTCTTTGAGTGTCCCGGTCGTCATTTATATTCCCTGTGTCCCGGCTTTTAGTTTTCGTTTTCTCCTTTATTTTTCAGTTTTTTTCCTTTTTTTTAGTTTTTTTTCTTTTTCAGTTTTTAGTTTTTTTTATTAGTTTTTAGGTTTTCTCTTTTTAGTTTTTTTGTGGTTTTTACCTTTTTTTTAGTTTTTTTTTAGTTTTTTTTCTTTTTTAGTTTTTAGTTCTTTACCTTTTTTTTTAGTTTTTTAGTTTTTTTTAGTATTTTCTTTTTAGTTTTTTTTTTGTAGTTTTTAACTTTTTTAGTTTTTTTTCTTTTGCATTAATGCTAAAGCCAAGGCTCAAACCTGGAGCCTCTTGGACGTAGAACCTGAACATAACGCTTTACCAACTCAGCTACTTCGGCTTGAGTACATTCGTTTTGAGCAGCTTCCTCGGGTGTTGCCATTGTAGGTTCTTCTTGTCATTTTACAATTAGAAATTTCTTTTTCAACGATCTTCTTACAATTAAAAATGTGTCTTTGAATGATATTCTTAAATACCTGTGTCCTGGTCGTCATTTATATTCCCCGTGTCCCGGTATCCCAGTCTGTAATTTCTCTTTGAGTGTCCCGGTCGTCATTTGTGTCCCGGTCTGTAATTTCTCTTTGAGTGTTTTTTCTTTTTATTTTTTTTTAGTTTTTTACCTTTTTCTTTTTCCAGTTTTCTTTTTCTTCTTTATTTTTCAGCGTCACTATTAAATAAATATCGCCGAACCTTTGTTTTTTTAAACTAAAATCTGGTAGGCATTGATGACCTTATCCAAGTCAAAATGCCAAACCCAATCATCATCACTATCATTTTCAGTTTTGACTCTCGCTGTCCAGGTGGATTTTCATCTAACTGCGCGGTTTTGCGTTCTTTAGCCGCAAGCCTGTTTTCTTGCTGTTCTTGTGATTCCTCGGTACGCTTTCTTTTCTTACTTTCTCTATCAGCCGCAAGTTTTTTGGCATAGATTCTTTGAGCAGCTTCCTCGGCTGTTGCCATTGTAGGTTCTTCAGTCATTTTACAATTAAACATTTTTCCGTGAACGAATGTCTTAAATACCTTTAATGACGTCATCGTCATAATGACGACCTGATGACATGACGTCACTCGATACACAGACACACATACAACTTATTTTTATATATATAGATAGATAAGTTGTATGTGTGTTATGTCTGTCGAGTGACATCATGTCGTCATGTCGTCATGAAGTTAGTTGTCGTCATGTTTGTTATGACGATAACGTCATTAAAGGTATTTAAGAAATTCGTTCAAAGACAAATTTTTAATTGTAAGAAGATCGTGGACGGAAAAATATTTAATTGTAAAATGACTGAAGAACCTACAATGGCAACAGCCGAGGAAGCTGCTCAAAGAGTCTATGCCAAAGAACTTGCTGCTGATAGAGAAAGTAAGAAAAGAAAACGTACCGAGGAATCACAAGAACAGTAAGAAAACAGGCTTGCGGCTGATAGAGAAAGTAAGAACAGAAACCGCGCCGAGGAATCACAAGAGCAACGTGAAAACAGGCTAGCGGCTTCAATAGATAATGCCAGATTAGGAATGTGCAATTTCCGTCAACGAAGGCGTGTCGAGGAACTACCAGAGCAACGCGAAGCCAGACTTGCTGCTAAAAGAGAAAGTGAAAAAAGAAGGCGTGTCGAGGAATCACAAGAGCAACGTGAAAACAGGCTTGTGGCTTAAAGAGATAATGCCAAAAGAAAGCGTGCCGGGGAATCATAAGAGCAACGTGAAAATTATTGCATGGCATTCAGGTACAGCCCAGTCGGTGATTATAGTAGATATGTTCAAATTGGGACTATGTCTAAAACTTGTCCCTACTGCAAGGCCTTGAAATTTAATGGTGAAACAATGGGAATGTGTTGCGCCTCAGGAAAAGTTAAACTTCCTCAACTGGCTGCACCCCCAGAGCCATTGAAGACTAAGCGTTTTTTATCAAAAATCAGAAAATATAACTCATGTTTCCAAATGACGTCGTTTGGTGCCCAAATCGAAAATCCAGATCAATTTATGCCTACTTCCAAAGTAAAAGGGCAAATTTATCATAGAGCAGGGTCCCTTCTACCATTCTCAGGCGAGAATCATAAATTTTTACAGTTGTACTTCATCAGTTATAGAAATTCTGAATTGAATGCATGTTGTGAAATTTCTCCTGACGTTAAAAGGACAATCGTTTCCCAATTGCAACATCTTTTCAACGAAAAGAATAATTTTGTGCGTCTGTTCAAAACAGCCATCGATTTGATGCCTACTGATACGCATAAAATTGTTATTTCCGCTGACAAAACGCCTCCTGGCCAACATGTGCGTAGATACAATGCTCCAACTATCGACGAAGTGGCAATCGTTATGGTCGGTGATCAGTTTTTACCTCGAGATATTATTCTTCATAAGCGAAACGCTCAGTCGGTAAGAATTGCTGAAACTCATCGATGCTACGATGCCCTACAATATACTATCATTTTTGGGATGGAGCCGACTGCTATCACTTTAATATTAAATTGATAAATCCAGCCACTAACAAAGAAATGAATAAGAAATGCAGTGCAATGCATTATTTAATCCTATAGACTAATGATTCGGCAGGATGAAGACAATTATATTTTAAAATGCCGTCAATTGTTTCACCAATACATCTTTGACATGTATGCAAAAATTGAATCAGAGCGTTTGCTATTTATCCGTCTGAATCAGACCAAGCTCCGCTCTGAACAATACATTCATTTGTGAGATGCAGTTGTAAATGACGGTAATACCACAAACGTTGGAAGATTAACGATTTTACCTTCGTCATATGCTGGCAGTCCCCGTCATATGCATGAATATGCTCAAGATGCTATTGCGTATGTTCGTTTCTATGGTCGTCCAGATTTATTTATTACATTTACATATAATCAGTCTTGGGACGATATACAGCAGCTTTTACTTCAAGGACAATCGGCGGTTCATAGACATGACATTACGGCCCGTGTCTTCCGGCAAAAGTTGAAATCTCTGATAAACTAAATAGTAAAACTTGAAGTGTTTGGGTCAATGCGATGCTGGATGTACTCAGTGGAATGGCAAAAACGAGGATTGCCACACGCACATATACTAATCTGGCTACATTATAAAATTACTTCTAATGAAATTGATGATGTGATTTCCGCTGAAATACCTGATGAAAATGTCGATAAGGGGTTATATGATATTGTTGTAAAAAATATGATACATGGACCTTGCAGTGCACTGAACGAAAATTCACCATGCATGGCCAAAGGAAGGTGCACAAAGCAATATCCTCGACTTTTAGTACCCAACACAATTACTGGCAATGATGGTTACCCACAATATAGAAGAAGATCTACTGAAGATGGCGGTAAAACAGCAATAATAAAGAAGCGTAACAGTACCACCATCGAAGTAGATAACCAGTGGGTTGTTCCATATTCCATTATTATCAAAAACATTTAATGCACACATAAACGTTGAATACTGTAACTCCGTAAAGGCAATCAAATACATATGTAAATACGTCAACAAAGGCAGCGACATGGCAGTTTTTGGCTTGCAGTCCGAAATCAAAGATATCGACGAAATCGTACAATATCAGGCTGGAAGATACATAAGCAGTAATGAAGCTGTTTGGCGAATTCTTTCATTTCCGATACATGAATGTAGTCCAGCTGTTGTTCACTTAGCGGTACATTTACAGAATGGTCAACGTGTTTATTTTTCGGAATCCAACGTGCAACAAAGAGCCCTGAATCCACCGGATACAAAGTTAACTGCTTTCTTTTCGCTATGCAAAAATGATTCTTTTGCAAAAAAAACTGCTATATACTGAAGTGCCTTCGTATTACACGGGGAATACTAAAAATAAAGTATTTGAACGTCGAAAACAGGGTAAGTCAGTCGACGGCCAACCTACCATCTTCAAAGATACCACGATAGGAAGACTCTACACCGTTCACCCCAATCAACATGAATGCTTCTTTCTACGCCTGCTTTTGGTGAATGTACCCGGTCCAACTTCCTTTGAGTATTTGAGAACTGCAAACGGTACTATGCATGACACTTACCGTAGTGCATGCCAAGTTCCGAATTTATTGGAGAATGACCAACACTGGGATAACTGCATCAATGACGCTTGCGAAACGTCAACTCCAAGTCAAATTCGTGCATTGTTTGGAATCATACTAACAACTTGCTCTCCTTCAGCTCCTACAGAGTTATGGGAAAAATATAAATCGAAAATGTCCGAAGATATACTCCATCGAAAACGGTTAGAGACGTAAGATATGACTTTTGATTTTACATCATATATTTATAACTACACCTTAGTTATTATAGAAGATTTGTGCGTATGTATGGCAAACAAACCTCTTCAGGATTCCTCTTCAGGATCACCCCAATCAACATGAATGCTTCTTTCTACGCCTGCTTTTGGTGAATGTACCCGGTCCAACGTCCTTTCAGTATTTGAGAACTGTAAACGGTACTATACATGACACTTACCGTAGTGCATGCCAAGCTCCGAATTTATTGGAGAATGACCAACACTGGGATAACTGCATCAATGACGCTTGCGAAACGTCAACTCCAAGTCGAATTCGTGCATTGTTTGGAACCATACTAACAACTTGCTCTCCTTCAGCTCCTACAGAGTTATGGGAAAAATATAAATCGAAAATGTCCGAAGATATACTCCATCGAAAACGGTTAGAGACGTCAGATATGACTTTTGATTTTACATCATATATTTATAACTACACTTTAGTTATTATAGAAGATTTGTGCGTATGTATGGCAAACAAACCTCTTCAGAATTTGGGAATGCCTTCACCTAATCGTACCGCTGCTGTTTCGCCATGTGTAGAATTGGATCGTGAACAAAGTTACAGTACGAGTGATATATTGTCGTATGTACAAAATAGCATTTCCAAGTTAACGTCAGAACAAAAAGACATTTATGATACGATAATGTATTGTGTCGATAACAACGTTGGAGAAATTTTCTTTTTGGATGCGCCAGGAGGTACTGGTAAAACGTTTGTGATAAAACTGATTCTGGCATCAATTTTATCAAAAAATGATATAGCGTTGGCAATTTCGTCGTCCGGAATAGCCGCAACGTTGCTGCCTGGTGGAAGAACTGCTCATTCTGCTTTGAAATTGCCTCTGAATTTGCATTCTATAGAAACTCCCACGTGCAATATTTCCAAATCATCTGGGATGGGTAAAGTATTGCAGCAATGCAAACTTATTATTTGGGACGAGTGCACAATGGCACACAAAAAATCGCTCGAGGCTCTGGGTCAATGCTTTGGCAGCACATTAATATTGCTTGCGGGAGATTTCAGGCAAACATTACCTACAATACCTAGATCAACCCCTGCAGACGAAATGAATGCTTGCCTGAAAAATTCTAATTTATGGGCACACGTAAAGACATTAAAATTAACTACAAATATGCGTGTCCGATTGCAAAACGATGACTCTGGTCAAACATTTTCCGATCAATTGCTGGCAATTGGGAACGGAAAGCTCCCAGTAAACTCAATTTCAGGACGTATACAACTACCTGCTGAATTCTGTAATTTAGTGACGTCCAAAAATTAATTGATTGAAAAAGTATTTCCAAATATTCTAAACAATTATAAAAATAATAAATGGCTAAGTGAAAGAGCGATTCTTGGACCCAAAAATATAGACGTCCACGAAATCAACAATATTATTTTGACCAAGATTCGAGACCAGGCAGTCCTTTACAAGTCAGTCGACACAGTTTTGGAACCAAATGAGGCGGTTAATTATCCATCTGAATTTTTAAATTCCGTGTATCTTTCAGGGTTTCCACCACACGTGCTACAACTAAAAATAGGCGTACCAATAATATTGTTACGTAACATAAATCCACCAAAGCTTTGCAATGGCAAGCGACTTGCCGTAAAAAAAAAAAAATGGAAAACGTAATAGAGGTCACAATCTTGACAGGGCCTTTTGAGGTTGAGGCTGTTCTTATTCCTCGCATTCCCATGATTCCAACGGATCTGCCTTTTCAATTTAAAAGATTGCAATTACCAATTCCATTAGCATTTGCAATCACCATCAACAAAGCTCAAGGTCAATCATTAGAAAAATGTGGTATAGATCTTAATACTGATTGTTTTTCCCATGGACAATTGTACGTTGCATGTTCGAGGGTCGGTAAACCTCACAATCTATTTATATGCAGCGACAGTTGGACAGCGAAGAATGTTGTATATTCGCAAGTTTCACGCAGTTAATTTGTATTGTATCTATCTATCTATCTATCTATATAAAAACGAATTGTGTGTATGCATGTTTGTTAGTAAAAAGAGCGTTTGCATATGACATCATTATAAGTACATAAGGCTTTGTGTATGCACAGACAATGGGAAAGCCAAGAATGTTGTATATTCGCAAGTTTTACGTAGTTCAAAACACATATATAAATCTATCTATATTCATAGGTGGTACACAGGGATACAACTACAATGGTGCGTAACGACTTACGCGCGCGGGGGGCTTTGGGGCGCGAAGCACCCCCACCAACTAGGTGTTGGGGTGACCACCCCAACAGCTAGATATATATATATATATATATATATATATATATATATATATATATATATATATATATATATATATATATATATATATATATATATATATATATATATATATATATATATATATATATATATATATATATATATATATATATATATATATATATATATATATACGTATATATATATAGACTATACCTTGACTATATATATATAACTACAAAAAACACTATAGCACTGTATAGCTAGTGCTAACTTATGTTTTTATGTTGTGTTTTATAGGTCCAACTAACTTGTCTAATATTGCATATGGAGATGACCTGTTGCTTATTAGCCATTCAAAGTGTAGCCTAGTCAAGTTGACCCAGTTCGTTTATAAGCTGTATGAGAAAATTGGCATTATGCTTAACAATGAAAAGTGTGAATATTTAGTTTTAATGCCAAAGGAGTGATCTTATTTGTGGTTCTTTTTTAGTTAGGCTAGTTCCTGTGTTGTGTTGGCTTAGGAGTAACATTTGCTCCTCTGTATCCAGCTATTGTTGTACTGTGCTTTTAGACATTAAGAATAAGCTTATAGCAGGCTATGCTAAAATTGTCCCAAGTTGTGGCCAACATTATTATAAGGCCTTGGCTAGACTTTGCTCACCATACTGTGATCATTCTTTTCTGTTTTGGGCACCCTTTTTTTTGATGCTAGTGATATGCAGGACATTAGAGCATTGTATGTCCATTACTGTAAATACTTTTTATATTTACCTTGTTCTGGTAGGAACTGAAAGATTATTTTAATGCTTAGTGTTACTGACATATTGACATCTTATAATAAGTTGGATGCCAAGCTAAAAGAAGAAGCGTGTTTACAGTTAGGTCCTTTTTATCCTCTTGTGGAATTATTTCGATTTGCATTGATATTTTGCATTTGATACAGTCATAGAAAAATCCCCAAAAAAGGACTAAAACTCTCAGTTTCTGACCTAATAAGGAATCTCTGCAGTTTCTGTGACAATGAAGTGGAGGTGGGGATGATTAAGGGGCAGTCCTCTTCCAATATGGAGTAAATTCTACTCAGAAATATTGCCAGAAATCAAGTGGGAATAAAATATAAATTCCATATTTTTGATGTGTCTTTAAAAGTTTTTTTTTGTATCCCCCTCCCCCCAAACAAAAGTCTTGGATACAATCCTGGGTATTATGTATCAATTTCTACTTGCAGCATCTTCTTGTCTCTCCATTCACTAATTCTGAATTTATCAGAAGGCTTAATGAGAGCTTGGATGTTTTGGTATTAAAATGCACTCTTTGAGGCATCTGTCCCTCCCTGACTACAAAACAGTCATAGGGCTCCATTTTAGAGGTTTAAAGTCCTTCTATGCAAATGTTTGGCATTTAAAAACAGCAGGGAACTTTTCTAACACAGTGAAATTTGTTTAGACCTTAAAACTATTGTGGCTAGTTAAGGGGGGAGGGAGATTCCTCAAAGGGTACATTTTAATGCCAAAACACGCCACCTCTTGTTAAGCCTTTAGATAAATACAGAATTAGTTAGGTAGTTGGAAGTTAAAGTTGTTAAGTTCATCTGGCAGTTGACCTGCCTGTTTGATGTCATCCGTTTTCCTAATGGGTTTGTAGTTGGCTGATCTTTAAATTATGTTGACCACTCAGCAAATGCGTTGAATTTATTGTTGTGTTTCTCCCAGGACTTGTCAACTCTGTTTTTGAAGCTATTGATGTTTGGTGCTTGGATGGCATGTTTGGACAGGTTGTTCCATGTGTCAACTGCTTGCACTGAGAAAAAGTTTGCACGGGCACGTTTTCTGGCTTCTGGCTTACACACCTTTTCTGAGTGGTCTCTGGTTTGGTTTATGGCTGTTTTCATGAAGAAATTTTCGAAGGGGAGATTTTTTTATTTTGTCTTTCACCTTGAACATCTGGATGGCTTCTCCTTGCTCACTTCTGTATGAAAAACTTGGCAGCTCGAGAGTTTTTAGGTGGTCTTTGTATGGCTTCCCTTTTAGGCCTGGCATCATTCTGGTTGCTCTATGTTGAACCTTTTCCATGGCTGTGCAGTCCCTGGTGTAGTATGGCCACCAGGCTATGTTTCTGTACTTGATGATCAGCCAGACTAGAGTTTTGTACAGCTGGGTGAGCGTCTTCCTGCTGAAGTACTTGAAGGATCAGTAGATCAAGGACAGTACCTCATTAGCTTTGTTGGCTGCTGTGTTTGTTTGGAGGTGAAATTTGAGCTTGTCCTCAATGATGATGCCAAGTACTTTTTCCTTATCTTCGACTTGCATAGTATGTGTTTTGCCCAACTTGTCTCGAATCATTTGATGAGGGGGACAGGTGCTCCCTCACTAAGTCAAATTAATCAAACACTTTGAAAACCATAGGTTCTATCATTATATTATTTCTATGACTATCTACCTTGGTTTTATTACTACTACTACTACTACTACTAATAACTCACTGCAGCACCAAGCCGCCTGAGGCCAACACAGCTACGCACGCTCCTCCTCCAACCTAATCTATTTAAATCCTCCCTCTTTACACCCTCCCAGGAAGTTCCCATTTCCTTTAAATCTTTATTTATGACATCCTCCCAACCCAGACAAGGACGACCTGCTTTCCGTGTAGCCCCAGACGGTTGGCCAAAAAGGACAATCTTCGGTAATCTGTCATCCTTCATCCGTAGAACGTGGCCTAGCCATCTCAATCTTTCTTTCATTATAGCCCCAGAAAGCGGGATTGAACCACACTTTTCGTACAACCTACTGTTTGAAATACGGTCAGTCAGCCGGGTACCCAGAATAATCCGTAGGCAATTTCTCTGGAAAACATCTAGTAAATTTTCATCTGCTTTTCGGAGTGCCCATGCTTCAGAGCCATATTTGACCACTGTCATCACTGTAGCTTCCAATGTTCTAATCTTGGTTTGTAGGCTTATCTTTCTATTCGTCCAAATTTTTTTTTAACTGTGAAAAAACACCCTGAGCTTTAGCTATTCTACTTTTAACATCTTCCCCGCTTCCACCATCTTTACTAATAATACTACCAAGGTAACTGATGCTCCCAACCTGATCAATCTTTTCGTTACCTAATGTCACCTGTTCATCTTCACTTATTCCTAGCCTTAGTGACTTAGTCTTCTTAACATTAATTTTCAAGCCTATTTTAGCACCCTGAACTCGTAAAACCTCTAAAAATTCATTCATTTTGCTCACACTTTCATCTAATATGCTTAAATCATCAGCATAATCCAAGTCCAGGAGCGTTCTTCCTCCCCATTTGATTCCATGGTCTCCAATTGCCTTTCCTGTGCTCCTTAAGACGAAGTCCATCAAAATGATCCATATAAAGGGGGATAGAACACATCCCTGCTTAACTCCTGATTTAATATAAAACCAGTTGCTAACCTCATTTCCTACCTTAACCGCAGCAGTATTATTCTCGTACATAGCGCAAATCACTTTAATGTATTTTTCTGGTATACCATATAACGATAAGACCTTTGTTAATGCTGTTCTATCAACAGAATCGAAAGCTTGCTCATAATCCATAAAACTAAGGACCAAAGGTGTTTGACAACGAAGGGACTTCTCAATTATTAACCTAAGAGTGAAAACATGGTCGACACATCCTCTACCTTTTCTAAAATCGCATTGTTCTTCCCTTAAAACTTTGTCTACAGCATGTCTCAGTCTAAAAAGTATCATATTACTCAGTAATTTGCTACCTACAGAGACCAGACTAATGCCTTGATAATTACGCACTCATTCCTGTCACCTTTTTTATACAGTGGTTTAATTAAGGTTTTCCTAAAATCATTGGGTACTTCCCCTTTTTCAAAAATCATGTTCATAATCTTCAGTAGCTTATTCCTAACCTCAGAGCCACCATATTTAAGGAACTCATTAATCATACTATCAGCACCTAGGGCCTTATTATTTTTTAATCCTTCTAGTACTGTCGCTAATTCTTCCTCACTAAACAAATCTTCCTTCACATCCAGGGTATCACAAACATTTTCATCTATATCTTTTCCTACAACTGTATCTCGGTTTAGCACATTCTCAAAATGTTCCACCCATCTTTCTTTAACTTTTTCCTTATCATTAATTGTGGCCCCATTTCTATCTTTAACTGGGACTAGTCCGGATTGGCTACTCCCTTTCAATTTATTAACACGCCAGTATAATATTTTACTATTATGCCGTCTATCCGCATCTTCCAGATCCTCAGCAATTTTATCCATCGCCTCCATTTCACATATCCTTAGTTCATATTTTAATGCTTTCTCCACTTTCTTTACATTCCTTTTGTTTTCATACGACCTATCACTCAGATAATTCTTATACAAACCCCTTCTTCTCTCTATTAAACCTAAAGCTTTTTCACTAATATTCCTAGTTGCTGTCTTAGCACTCTTCCCTAGGACACCATCAGCAACTTCACAAATTGTTTTTCTGAAATTATTCCATCCATCTTCCACATTGTCAAATTTTAAACCCTCAAGTTTAGTATTCAACTGTTCCTGGAATTTTTTTCTCAAATTTTCATCCTGAAGTCTACCAACATCATAACTTTCCGGGAGGGAGTTGCCCTTCCGAAATTTCAGCTTTAAATTAACCTTAGACACTACTAGATGGTGATCTTTACTTTTAACATTAATAACGGCACTCCTATACACCCTAGTATCTTGTATTGATCCTGCTAGTCTTCTGTTTACAATAACATAATCAATAAGGTTTGCTGTCTTACCATCACGTGAATACCATGTCAACTTATGGGCCATTTTGTGACCAAACACCGTATTGGTTATAACTAGGTTGTTATACCTACAAAATTGCAAAAGCCTATAGCGATTACTGTTTTCTTTTCCTACACCAAATTTACCTAGGCTAGGATACCATCTATCCCTATTTCTACCAACCTGGGCATTAAAATCTCCTAGCAAAAACACCATATACATACCCCTGGGATATGAGTTTCTGAAACTCCTAATAAATCCAGTTCAAACCGTCTGAATTCGTCAGTTAAAATGTCGATGCGATAGTCATTTTTTAACGTCGTAACATTCCAAGTTCCAATTTTCATGTTCTTTAAATCTTTGAAATTATTTTGGCCTCAAGAAAAGCAGTGATCCCGGATACCAGTGCAGGATGGGGACCAACATATCTTCTCAAGTCTACACCGAAGCGCTTAAGCCGGCTTAGAACCGGACAGCAAGAAGTCCCTGGGACCTCCAGTAAGTTGGAGGCTTTGTGCAATCCTGGGCCCATCTTGGTCACAACATGGTTTTCAGCACTTGGCGATGCTCTTCTATCAACAAGAGTTGAAATCCTGCACAGACAGTCCCAAGCCTATTACCTCCGACTCATTATATATTCATGCCTACAAATATTATGCTACTACGGGGAGGCAGCCCATAGTAGATAAATTAGCTAGGAAGAGGTTTTTCAGCCCGAAAACGTCCATCAAAACAAACGAAGCCCAGAAAATTATCCAATAATCAGAATCCCGTACGAGTGCTGTGTTCTTTACTAGGCTATAATTTCCTCGAGGGGCGCCACACCTCAAGTGGGAAAAATTGACCGCAAGTTTCCCAGTCTTGCAGGTACCCCGAAAGGGTCGAGGCAGCTCTTTACAGAGGCCGTTGTCCATAAATCTGGATCTTACGCCCTGCCGCAGTTGTCCTCCTATAGAGGATCCTCCCACGATGGTGTTCTGCTTCACCAGCCCTAGCAATGATCCATGGACAGATAATAGATTAGACATATCTATTAACAAATGAACTAATCTTATTTTTTTTTACAATCCTAAAAAGGGGGAATTAATGCCAGATTCGCTTCTCACTCAATTGGACTACCTGTCTTGGCTTTTTCTACAATTAGCCATGACTTGATGGCCACAACTATTCCATTTTAATTCAAATAAAATGATAAATGCTTTTATCAACTAAGATTCAAAGTCTGGTGCATATCATGTCACTATTTTAATGCTCTTTATTCAACAAAATGGAAAATTATGGCACCATCTGTAAACTCATGGCAGGAGTCAGTAAAACTGCTGCATTTAGCAACCAAGTCTGAACGTTTTGTTAATAACATGTCAGTATTTTCGTGGTCTCTATTTAAGTGAACAAAGAATTTTAGCAACATCAGAAAAATCATGGCGCTTCGCTTCACGATTTTACTGTCATTTCTTTTTACCAAGTGACCAAAACATTACTTTGTTAAAATCTAAATTACAAGAATTTTAAGCCTCTGCAGTTTGGGAGAAGGGGGTATTTGGAGATGAGTGTTTCTTTCTCTTGAGTTTTCAAGATTTTTTTTATCTACTTTCACTTTTTTCGAAAATCAGGTTTACTTAGTAAAATTCATACACAGTAAAAAAAAAAGCTTTATAAGAAAAGTGTAGCTATATTGGTGTTTCACATAATTAATTATTTGAATAGAATACTTGTTTAGTAATTGTGCATTAATAAAAAAGTATATATATTTCAGTCTATGAATGGCAGACTCAGATCAACGTGTGATGTATATGTGTAGCAAATGCTCACAACTATACTCAGATCTTGAAGAGTTCAGATTACATCAATGCTTAACTGGTGATGAAAAAATGTACTTGCCAGAAGGAGAAGGAGTTGATAGAAGTCTGGTTGACCAACAGGACTATGATGAGTCTCAACAGTACCAAACTGATATGGTTGAACTCAGTCAAGGTCGAGAAGTACTAATGGATCAAATGCATGGTGAATTTTTTTCAACCTTGGAAAGGGATTTGGGTTATAATCAGCATGGAGGGTTGATGAAGTAAGAATTTTCAATTAGTGATAGGAAGATAAAGAGAATTACTCACAAATTGCTGCTGGTTTAGGAACACAAATTTTAGGAATTTCTAAACTTACTATTTTGTGTTGTAGATGAAAGGATAGATTTATTCTTTGTAGAAGAATTGGAAGTTAACCAACAGGGGCAGAAGGGAAATTTCTACCCAATATTGTTACTGTAGTAACGAAATTCTAAGTTCAGTATGTTCAGGAAAATGAGAAAAGTATGTTCAAGTAGTGACAAGAAATAAGTAAAAAAGGCAAGACAGCAAACTACATATATAGCCTGTTGCTATATCCATACTTTGTAGAGGGGGAGGGGCAGTGAAACTGCACCCTCTTTAATGTGTTGAGTCTTTATAGTATTGTGTGCATTTAAATCTTGTTTCTCATCTGCTATTAAATAAGACTGTGGGACTTTCTCTGTAGGTGAAGCGAATTATGCTATGTGTAGTTGTTTTATAATAAATGTATCTGTACTATTTGTGTCCAACTACATTTATAATATCCTAATTTGATATTGAATCCTCTTGCTTTTTTTTTCCATATGAAAAAGGTCAGCTGTTCCAAAACGGAATTTAAGAATGGGTGCATCAAGAAAAAAAATCATTTATAATGGAATGCCTGAATGAAATTAAATTTATTTTTGGATTTAGTCACATTGTCACTGATGTATATGCAAAAGATGGCCATTTTAATTTCTAATTTTTACTGTGTTTTTTTTCAGGTGTCTCTATCTTAGTTTTCTATAATCTGGTGCTATTCAATGTTTTAGTTTTTATTCGTTTTACAATTTTTATTTCCTTTTCTTGCAAATTTTCTTTCCTTTTTTCTTTTTTTCTTAAAAATCCAAAATATTGACATTTTTATTCAAATATTTGTTGATTTCCTAAAAGTCTTTCCTTGGTTTGCACCAGTGTGGTTTTATGTTAGCACTTTTACCGGTTTTATGCTTCCTTTTTATTGGGACAAGGCCAAGAAGCAAGGGGGATTGGAAAAGGAAGACAGTATTTTTTTTTCTTGAAACCTAAGAGAATATGGATTCCCAAGGTTATATTTAACCTTAATGTTTTTTAGCTTAAGTTTTGGTCTAAACAAGACCAAAGTCTAAAAACTTTAAAGTCTAATGATGGTCTTGGGCTATATTTTGGCCAAAAAATTTTTGGTCTAAGACAATCCTTAAAATTTATAAGTTGGCTCTTAGTATCACCTAACTGAGTACTCTTTATTTTTTAGAAAAACGTCAAGAGGGCCAATTGCAAGTGGAACACGATGCAGATGCTCATAGAGGAGAATCCCAAAAGTCTATGGATACTCAAGGTGATATTTGGACCCATGAAGTTATCAGTATTCTTTTGGATTCTGTTAAAAAGCATCTCCAAACAGGTATGTACTTATTCCGCATATTATTGTGTTAATAAGTGGATTCTCTCATACAATGGGCTAGCTGGGATGTTTGACAAGGGTCTCATTTTCATTTAAGGGAGCATTTTTAGTAATTAGTAATTGCGTCAACCCTTGAGGTAAAATGCCAAGAAACTGACGTGGTTTTGGGTCATGTTGCTTTCAGATGCCCTTTTGTTGTGATGATTTATTAGTACTAGTTTTAGTCATAGTCAGGGAATGCTTGGGCATTTTTTGGCTTCTCTTAGGCTTCTTTTTAATGTTGAAGATTGATAAAGCTGGCAAATATTTATGACGAGGGAATTGAAAGTGTGGGCGTGAGAAACATAGCCCAACTTACTTAATTTTCTTGAAAGTCATTAAAATTTAATAATTACTTTTTTTAAAGGAAGAGGTTACTGCTTACTACTAATAATACTAATAATTCAATGCAGTACTAAACCGTTTGAGGCCATTGGGTCTGAAAATGAGGGGTCTCATTTTCATTTAAAGGAGAATTTTTAGTGATTAGTAATTGGGTTAACCCTTGAAGTAAAATACCAAGAAACTGACGTGGTTTTGGGTCATGTTGCTTTTTGATGCCTATGTGTTGTGATGAATTTTTAGTATTAGTTTTAGTCATAGCCAGGGTTGGGGGGATGCTCAGGAACTTGATGCTTGGGTTTTTTTTGGCTTCTCTTGGGGTTCTTTCAAATGTGCAAGATTGAAAGTTTTTATATTGAGGGAATGGAAAGTATGGGCGTGAGAAACGTAGCCCAAATTACTTCATTTTTTGAAAAGTTATTTAACATTCATTATTACTTTTTTTTAAAGGAAGAGGTTACTGCTTACTACTAATAGCGATGATTCAATGTAGCAGCAAGCAGCTTGAGGCCATTACAGTTGTGCAGGCTCCCCCTCTACCCCAAATGTATTCAAAGCTCCAATTTCCATTAAATTTGTTATTATAACCTCTTCCCATCTGTTTTCGGGACAACCTCTTTTTTTGGCCTCAGACAAATTGCTAAAAAATCTTGTTTTGTTTTGGCCCCAGACAAATGGCTAAAAAGCACAATCTTTGACAATTTATCATCCATAAAACGCAATCTAGCCATCTGAATCTTTCTTTCATTATAGCTATAAAAAGTGGCTCGGATTCCAGTATGTTAAAACATTTATTTATTTGTGTTAATAGAAATGATAGTCGAGTAAAACTAATATAATATAATACAAAGAGTATAATATAAAATTCGATTTACAATATAATATAATTCAAAGCGTTTATAATATAATATTTGATTTTGCAATAATGTTGCCCTTTCCTCGGAAGAAGTTGAAGTAAGTCATAAATAAGGTAGGGTGATTAAATTAACTAAGAAACTGTTTAATTAGTTTTTAAATTTGGTTTTATTTTATAACGATTTTTAGTTAGAAAAATCCATAAAAATAGCTTTTTAATGCTTCATCATGACCTCTTCTTGAAGGATTTTCTGTATCACCTCCCCCTAAAAAGTGTCTGGTTAATGGGTAGTGCGATTGGATCAATTTCATTAAAATGTGGCTTGAATGACTATACTGTAAGTCTGGTGTAGGTTTGTACACAATAATTTAAACAAACAAATAAAGTAAGTTGTGCAGAAAATAGAGAATATTTTGGGGAAAATTGTTAAGATCTTCAGATTTCAGAGGAAAGGGGTGAATCCAAAGTCCCTCCTTATTTTTATGTGCAAGGCTTACAACATAGGAGCCAAAGTAGAGATAGGATATTTTCTTCAATGAGCTATGTATTGATATTTGCATATAAATAGGTATCTTCGGATTCAAATGGAAATATACAGAAATTATATTTTATTTATATTATTATTATATGATATAGTTAGTGTGGTTTATAGTTAGTATGTAATATAATTATAAAATTATAACAATTATATCGTAGCTCAACAAGTAAAGTGCAATCAAAACTAAATTTACGGGTTGAGATTATCATTACTAGAAGTATCATTACTAAATTTACGGGTTGAGATTATCATTACTATAAGAATTTAAGTATTGTAAATTGTCAGTCATTTTCGTTGATGTAGTCTTGTCCTTGCAGGAAAATGTGGGGACAAATTATGGACAAATGTTAGCATTGATGTTGTATCGGCTGCATCGGTTCCCAGGGATGTAGCAACTGCAGCTGGTGTCAGAGAAAAATGGGTTGAGCTGATGAAGAACTATGTCGAGAATCGTGCAAGGAACCAAACAAACCTTTCACCGTTTTTTAACGAGCTGGAGTACTTCTATGACAACTTTAGACAAGTAAGTTTAAGTTTAAAGTCTGTGTTATCCGAACAGAGACTCTATTAAAGATACATTTGGGGGATATAGGGGTGATTACAGATACTGTAGTCTCAAGACTACAAGACTTTTTCTTTAAACATTTAATCGTTTTTGTTGTTAAAATATTTAGTTAAGGTGCTTACAACCTGTTAAGCAGGACATAGAGAAAGAACGAAAGAAGGACACTAAAAAATACAAAACTGGTATATAAACGTTGTTATTTACAATAACAATAACAACAGTCAAGTTTTCACATGTCGGGAGACAGTCGTTACTTTTCTGAATTTGGTGGAAACATGTTCTCAAATGAGCATTAATGTTCAGCGAGTTTATTTGGCAGTAACAAGAAATTGCTAGGTCTATTGAGGGATAAAAGAAATCATCCTCATTTATCTCAAATGAGAATGAAAATCCTCTCTCAATCTGTAAAAACAGGTTTTAATAATATAACTGTGTGCCAAGTTTTGTTTAGTAAGTTGGAACGTCTCGTGTTTTGAGTCTCCGAAATTTCATTTTCTACTTTAATGTCAGAACTATATTTGAAAGTGGCTTGTCTTTCAATAAATTGTAAGTTTTTATTCATTTTCAGTAGAGATAGAGGATCGATTTTTCCGAAAAGTTCGCGTTTAATCAAAAATATTTATGGGCAATTCGACGGGCAGCTCATCCCTCAGGCTTAAATGAAAGTCTGTTTGATGTTATTTTACGCAGAACTAAATTCTTATTTCACCTTTAAATAATAATTAAATCTAATCTAAACGAGCAAATAATGTTGGCTCTAGTTTTGCCTCGCCAACTTTTCATCGGGAGGTTTTGAAATTGTGAGTATTTTTAGGTTTATGTTGACATCAAAAGAGGGGAAAGTGGACCTAGTGCATTTTGGACTGAAGCTAAAGCATTGGATTTGGTTCGAATAATGTCCCGTGAAAAATCCAAATTTGACAACGATGCACAAGGCAAGCAGTCTCTTTATACCAAAGTGGCTACCATATTAAGCAAGCAGCATGGATCTCCTGTAACACCTGGTCAGGTAAGATACACTATTTTTATCTCCATTAATCCATTGAATCAACTGAAGGAATAGTAAAGATTCATTCCTAAATAATTTGAGTTTCTTAAACGCACACGAATTGGTGGCTCGAACCGAATATTCGACGATTTGTGTGCAAAAATTTACGGAAATATTTGGACCGGATTAAGAAGACGCTTTCTGTTCTTACATCTCAATTTTAGTTTGTAAACAATAAGAATTTCGCTTTTAAGGTTATTCGATCCGAATTTCTTTTATACTCCTTTGGTAGATTCTTAATGCTGCTGGGCTTAGTATAAATTAAATAAAAAAAGTAAGTTTTTTTAACGGAAAGTAAGGAGCGGCAATAAAACTTAAAACGAACAGAAATTACTTCGTATATGAAAGGGGCTGCTTCCTCATCAACGCCCCGCTCTTTACGCTAAAGTTTGACTCTTTCTCTTAACTCTACTTTTTAAAAAAGTAAAAAAAAAAACAGTAAAAGAGCTTTGAAAATGACTTAAGTGTTCAGGCGTTTCATTTGGGAGCATTCCATCAACAATAGAGAAAGACCATATCAAATCAAATTAAATTCACTTTATTTTGCCTTAATATTCTTGTCAATTGCAAAAATAATAGTGGAGGTCAAAAACAATTTAAAACACCTACGAAATTAAATTATTCACACATGGTTTATTAACAATTATTTTCCAAGTCACCATTATAATTATTTACGAAGTACGGACCAAACGACTTCAAGTACCGTTCGGATGAGTGGATTGGCGGTTGTTCCAGCTTTGCATCGTTTTTGTTCTCTGTCTGAGCCGTGAGTGGAATGTTGAGTTTGGTGTGTCTCGAAACCCAGAAGAAGATCACCGTGTGTTTCTGAGTCAACGATTTTTCGGCTGAAATCCACTACGACTTATGCCTTCTCTCTTTAAGGGACTCCAACTTTAGAACTTTGAGGCTTGTCTCTTAGTCAACATAACCACTTCCCAATATTATTTTGAAGGTCCTTTTCTGCAATCTTTCTATTTTGTCGCTTTGGTCAATGGTCAGTGCGCTGTGCCACACTGGGCAAGCATATTCTGTGAGCGGTCTAATGTAAGACTTGTAGCATACAACCATGATCTGAGTTGTCATGCCAAAACGGCGAAGGTAGGCGAAAGATGTTAAGAGGTAGGCGGTTTTTAGAGACAATTGACGATACGTGGGTATTCCATTTGAGGTCGGAGTCCAGGTGGATACCTTGAATCTTCACCGATTTTACAGCTTTCGGTCCATTGCATGGCGGGTCTGGAACCGGCCGTTTAAGGAAGTTAACCCTGAACAAGACAGTTTTCTCCTGGCTGAGTGTGATGTTTACTTGGTTTGCTTCTTCTTCGATCTGTTGCATTACTGTAAGGACTGGATCTGGCTGTATGGTATATGAGAGTAGAGAGGTCATCTGCGTCATCTGGCTGTATGGGAGGAGAGTGGAGAGGTCATCTGCGAATTTATAGCGTTCAGTGATTTCGCGCAGAAGCTTGTTGATTACTATGAGGAAAGCTAAAGGGCCTAGCTTCGACCCTTATGCTGAACCGCATGTCAGCTCCCTGAGATCAGATACTAAGCTATTTGGAAGTTGAACATTCCGTTTTCGGTTCGTCAAAAACTGCCAACCATTCGCAAGACGATTTGCCTTGCATTAAGAGATGTTGCCTCGCTGATAACAACAAATATCACTCACAATATCCCTCGAATTAAAAGTAACTTGTGAATTGTTCAGTCAACGAAACACTTGGCATAAAATAAAACGTGACTTAAACACAGGCTGCCACACAGCGAAGGAAGGTGAACCCCCCCCCCCTCCCACACACACAGACACTCAACCTAAAAATGTCAGGGAGCTATTCCCCTCAATCCAGTGAAAACGCGCAAGACTGCATAAAAACCAGGATATCTCTACAGGACTGAGCTTCTATTTGTATCAGACTTTCTACCTAAAAATCATCTGATTCTAAACTCCCTACCATCCAATGCTTTAAATTCTTTTTATCTATAGCTCAACTCAGTCAAAATTGAGTTTAAATCTTCTCTGCTGTGAACCTGTATCATTGACAAGCCTTGTCAAGTTGGCAAGCCTTTTACCAAATTTTAACCCCGTATTAAAAAAAAAACAACTAAGTTTCTTAAATACGCTTGGATTATCTTCTCAGCAAACTTTGATATTTTTTTTTTCAAATTTATAATTTCGTTAGTTTTGGATAAGTTAGAAAATTTAAGGTTTTTCCTTAGTCAACCAGTTTACTTCTGTAGGTTCTGCTCAAGCTTCTTATTTAATTTTTTTACTAGAAAATTTTATTTCTTTCCATTTTCTTTGTTTATTTTATTTTCGAACTGGGTTACCATAGACAATATTGAGACTTAAGGCTTTCTTTTCCAAGATGTTGTTATAATTCAGATGTCGTTTATATTTTAGGTAAAGGAGAAGTACAACCGGCTGCTCCAAACATATCAAAAGATCACTGGTGCGACAAAATTATGTGAAGATGCCGGTTTCTATGATAACTTGCTCTCATTCGTAATTGAAGAAGGGGGACTGGAAGATGGTAAGTGCAATCATTATCTATTTCTTCAAATACAATTAATTTAAGCCGTGTGCTTGTCACGATTCACAATAAAACTTGGGGGAAAAATATTTTGAGTCAAAAGAAGAAGGAGGTATTGACACAACCTATCGTAGCTGGTTGATGAGTATTACCATAAAGGGAAAAATCGTTCAAATTTTCATTCTAATTTTTTCACATTTGGGATCCGGTCATTGGAAAGGTCACCTAAAGTCTATAATTACTCGTAAAAAAAAAATTGTTGCCAAAAAAAGTGGAATATGCTTTTCGAATGTTACCATATTTAAAATATTTTCAGAAAAATGCTAAATATTGTCACCTTCTGAAAGCATATCACGCTTTTTTGGCTGCAGTTTTTTTCTAACCTAATTTTAATCTTTAGGTAACTTTTTACCTCATTGATTGTATTGTTAATACGTATTGACAATCAACTTGTTAGAGTACCGAAATACAATTACACCTTTGATAATCTTATAAAGATTAAACGTTTAATTAAACTACACATTTAAACCTTCAATTAAACCATAAGAATTTACAATTAAATCTAAAAAGAAAATTCAAAGAAGCGATGCTCACACCTACTTGTTCAGTTTGGAATCTTTGAAGATGGTTTTTCTCCGTCACAACCATGCTTCATATCTTTTTTTGGGCCAGCTCACATTAAGCCAATGGTCTTGGGAACTCTGCCTCGATTAGAAACTTCTAGGTCTATTAAGAGATAACAGAATTCGTCCTCTTTTATCTCAAATGAGAATGAAATTCCTCTTTTTCAATCTGTAACAACAGGTTTTAATAGTATAGCTGTGTGCGATATTAATTGAAGGACCTAACGATCTTGGGGGGGCCTTTGTTCTTTTACTTTTGCCGCTATTTTATAAATTATTTGATAACCTAAAAGAGCTCTCAAAGACGGTTGAACAATTCCGTCATATACTTGGAAAAAGCCCATAGACCTTGCATATTTGGAAATGTAAATTTTATGTAGAACTTAATAATTTGGATTTTTACGAAAGCTATTGAAGGATTATCTACACAAATTTTACTGCACAACACCTTGGACCGGTCTTGGCAGTCTCAAAGTAACGACATAATTTACTATGTAAATGTATAAATCCTACATTTATATATATTTTGCCTTCTAGGGACCGTTTGAGTACACCTGCTCCCACTCAGAAACGATGCAAAAAAAAAGTGTCTGGATGTCAGGCAGGGCACTGTTTGAGTACCATAAGTCTTGTTCATAAGAGTCCCTAGCTAGACATCAATTTCTAGCCAGTATCACTTTGGACCAAGCTCGTAGAAGAATTTTTTTTTTTTTGCAGTAGGCTACTTTTGCTAAACGAACTTGCAGATAAAGATCGTGCATTGACTACACAATTTGAAACCACTTGTTCATAAGTTTTTTCTTTCTTCCTTTTTTGAATTATCAGACTTTTCACACTAAGCTTGTATGGAGCCTTAAAACCTAACAATAGTTGAATCTTTCCCATGGAGCTCTAGTTGCTCCATTGACAATGGAATTTTGCTAACGCCGAGTTTTTGCTAGCGCGAATTCAGGCCAATCAGAACTTTCTCTATCATTTTTCAGCCAATCAAAAAGTCCTATTGAAAATTTGATTAGCTCAAATTAGTGCTATCCAAATCTCGGTGTGAATGCTCCTTTATTTTTTTGTTACTTATTAATTAATTTAAATATTGAAATTAGTTTTTATTATTAATAATTTGTGCATGGTAGGATTGTAATTGCGTGGCTTATCTGGGTTTTGAGTTTGAAAACGATCAAAATATATTTCTCAATGGATCAGTAGAAACGTTATGGATCAGTTGACTTTACGACCCCCTGATTTTCCCATGAATATTTGAACCATTCTTATTTTCTTGCAGCTAATGATAAAAAGGTTTGGCCAAGGCAGCATATTGAGATGCTGGTTGCCCTCTATCAAGAGCAGGAGGAAGCATTTGAACCAATAAATTCCGCCTTCTGGAAAAGAGTCTCTGCTTCTTTCTTAGAAGATGGCATACGTTACTCTTCAGCACAATGCCAAACAAAAATGAAAAACATGAAAAGGCAGTACAGGCTTCAAAAAGACAAGGCAGAAAGGATTGGACCAGGAAAAGTAGCCTGGGAGTATTTTGAACTCATGAAACGGTTGATGGACTCAAAGCAAAAGGGCACTGATGCAATACCTGCTTCTAGTAGGGGGGAATTGAGAATCCCTGCTAACTCAGCATCGCAATCGCAATCAAGCCTAGTGCTAGAAGGAGATATAGGCGTTAAAGATCCAGAGCCTAAGAGGGCCAAAAAACTGCAAAATGGTAAGTGCAACAGTTATCTATTTCTTCAAATATAGTTAATGTAAGCCGTGTGCTTGTCACAATTTACAATAAAACCTGGAAAAAAAATTGAATCAAAAGGAGAGAGAAATGTTGACACAACTTATCGAGCTGTTTGAAGAGTATTACCATAAAGGAAAAAATCGTTCAAATTTTCATTCTAATCCTTTCACATTTGCGATTCGGTCATTGGAAAGGTCACCTAAAGACTATAATTACACGTTAGAAAAAAATTGTTGCCGAAAAGCGGTATATGCTTTTCGAATGTTATAATGTTTAAAATATTTACAGAAATATGTTAAATATTGGCACCCTCTGAAAGCATATCATGCTTTTTTGGCTGCAGTTTTTTTTCTAACCCAATTCTAATCTTTAGGTGACTTTTCACCTCATTGATGGCAGTGTTAATACGTATTGACAATCAATTTGTTAGAGCACCGAAATACAATTAAACCTTTGATGGTCTTATACAAATTATACCTTTAATTAAACTACACAATTAAACCTTTAATTAAACCATAAGAATTTACAATTAAATTCAAAAAGAAAATTAAAAGAAGCGATGCTCACACCTGCTTGTTTAATTTGGAATCTTTGAAGGTGGTTTTTCTCCGTCGCAACCATGCTTCATATCTTTTGCTGGGCCTCACTTTACATTGTCTTACTTTGACTATTTTTTTTCGTCTTTTTCTGTGTTTCCTGACCATCGATCTTGGGGGGGAGGGATGGCTTTGTTTTCTTACTTTTGGTGCTATTGCTGATATTTTATAAATTATTTGATAACCTAAAAGAGCTCTCAAAGACGGTTGAACAGTTCCATTTATATATTGAGAAACGCTCGTAGAATTTGCATATTTGGAAATATAAATTTTATGTAGGACTTCATAATTTGGATTTCTCCGAAAGCTATTGAAGGGTTATCTACAAATTTTACTGCGCAACACCTCGTCCAGGTATTGGCAGTCTTAAAGGAACAGAGTAATTTACTACTTAAATATATAAATTGTAGATTTAAAAATATTTTGCCTTCTAAGGACCGTTTGAGTACACCTGCTCCCAGTCAGAAATGATGCAAAAAAAAAGTGTCTGGATCTCAGGCAGGACACTGTTTGAGTACCATAAGTCTTGTTCATAAGAGTCCCTAGCTAGACATCAATTTCTAGCCAGTATCACTTTGGACCAAGCTCGTAGAAGAATTTTTTTTTTGCAGTAGGCTACTTTTGCTACTTAGATTTAAAAATATTTTGCCTTCTAAGGACCGTTTGAGTACACCTGCTCCCAGTCAGAAATGATGCAAAAAAAAAATGTCTGGATGTCAGACAGGACACTGTTTGAGTACCTTAAGTCCCGTTCATACGAGTCCCTAGCTAGATATCAATTTCTAGCTAGTATCACTTTGGACCAAGCTCGTAAAAGAAGAAATTTTGATCCGTAGATATTCATAGTTCCATTTTTTCAGTAGGCTACTATTGCTAAACGAACTTGCAGTTAAAGATCGTGCATTGACTACTTGATTTGAAACCACTTGTTCATGTGTTTTTTCTTTCTCTGTGTGTATTCTTTCAGATGTATTCTCCATCTCTTGCCACATATTATTCTTTTGAACATACAGGGGCCAATCTCAAGCAATTTTACTGGGGGAGGGTAAGAAAGGTCCATATCTGGATAGTCCAGCGGGTTGGGATATGTAAAAATTATCCATGTTATTGGGTGGGGCAACTGCCCTCCCAGCCAAACGACGCCCCTGGAAATATAACATAAGATGGTACTATATTTGAAAAAAAGAGTGAAGTCAAGTAAAGTACTGTTAGGAATGTTTTAGGTAAGTATTTTGTTATTTGTAATGATGTTTTCAGAATTTTGCAGTATTTTCTTTTAAGTAGGGCTAATTGTAAACTAATAATACCCAAAATAAAGAATTTTTAATTTTATTTCTTATGCCACTGCTGTATAGATCAAATATATGGCTTTTGTTATTATTTCTTGATGACTTTTTCTATGGTTTGATTGCATTGATGTCACTTATTTGCAGTTAAATTTCTTTGAAGAAAATAGTTATGTATAATTCTAAAGGGGGTTATCACCTTTTTTCGTGCTCAGTGGGGAGAAAATTTCTAAGAATAATTTCCTTTCAGCAGGAATATATTTTCTACAGGGGAGTATTTTTCCTAGGAGTAAATGCCTAGAACCCTTTGGCTTAGAATCCTAAAGCTATGGCAAAGTAGTTGATCAGTTTTGTTGAAACAGCCACAATGGGTTGTCCCCTTAATTCTCATTTCTTTTTTTTCTAGCATCTTTTGAAAGATGCCCAATGGCCGATGTTATCTCTCAGGGAGTTGATTTAAGGCAATATCCAATTTCAAGTCAATTTTGTTCTGACAAATCCACTCCAAGTTCATCTTCTATTGAAGTAGTTCAAGAAATATCAGCTGTTAAAGAAGAACCTGCTCCAAATGTATCATTTGGTAAGTCATTCAAAATTTGTTATTGTTAAATTAGCGCTCTTGTTAGAACAGTTTTTCAAAAATACAATTAAATATTTTAAATACTTGTTTTCTCTTTCTGTATGTAAATTGTAAATTTCCTTTGTAAATTGAGTGTTCACTATTTTGAATATATATTTTTTCTTCATGATTATGGGTTACAAAATCGCCTCCTGAAACAGTATCATTAATTTGTGTATACCCTGAAGTTTTCTATAAATGTTTTGATGGGTTTTATTTTGTTTATTTTGTATTTCAGTCTGTAAAAAACTTGCAAATACTACATGCATTGCGTTCTCTGTTGGTGGTGTCTCAGGGAAGAAAATTAGGAACGCAGCTAGAAATATTAGTGAAAAAGCTATATGTTAAATAGAGAGGAGAAAGGACTTGTACAAGAATTGCCTGATGATAAATTGAGAGGGGAAGTCGATCTGGACTCGTCCCAATTAAAGATAGAAATGGGGCCACAATTAATGATAACGAAAGAGTTAAAGAGAGATGGGCAGAACATTTTGAAAATATAGAGATGGACAGAATATTTTTAGAATGTGCTAAACTGAGATAGGGTTGCAGGAAAATATATGGAGGAATATGAAAAAGTTTGAGATGGAATATTTGTTTTGTGAGGAAGAATTAGTGACAGTACTAAAAAAGATAAAAAAAAAATGCGGCCCCAGGAAAATGGGAAGATTATAATATTGGAAGCTACAGCGATAACAGTGGTCAAATATGGCTCTGAAGCATGGGCGCTCTGAAAAGTCGATGAATATTTCTTCTATGTTTTCCAGACAAATTGCCTACGGATTTTTCTGTGTACTCGACTGACTGTCGTATTTCAAAGAGTGGGCTGTACGAAAAGCGCAGTTAAATCACGTTTTCTAGGGCTATAATTAAAGAAAGGTCGAGATTACTAGGGATGAAACATCTTTCAGATTTTGCATATGAAAGATGACAGATTGTCATCTTTGGCCAACTGTATTGGGTAAAACAGAAAGCAGCTCGTCTACGGTTTGGGTGGGAGGATGTCATAAAGAAAGATTTAAGGGAAATAGGATCTTCGTGGAAGTGTGTATAGGGAGGCTTTGGATAAATTGGGATGGAGGAGGAGTACGCGTAGCTGTGTTGACCTCAAGCGGCTTGGTGCTGTGGTGAATTGTTAGTAGTAGTAGTATTACATTCTCAGATTCAAAAGTAGCCAATGGCTACTTTTCTGTCCATCATTTTAAAGCTGGTCTCAAAGTGTATGTAAAAAATCGATTTCAGTAGAGCGTGCTGGTCTACCATAGTTTCTGGATTGGAGGGGTGGTGGTAAAGCTTTGTGTGATTATGTCGTCTATACTAGGGCAATCATTTTAACCATGAGCTGGTTCGATTTTGCCTATAGGTATCTCTAATCAGATTGGTCTTCATAATCTTCTTTTTCATAAAAGGGAAGGCTCGTTAACACCCAAGGCTGGTTCTTCCACCTCTTTATTGCACTGGCTACTGAACAGGGATATAAGCATGACCAATTAAAAAAAGAGGTAAATATACTTGAAGCAGCAATTTGATCGCTATTAAATTTGTCTCTTCATTTGAATCTCAATTAATAACTTGAATGCCATTTTATCAGGATAATTAAGGAGGTTAGAATGCAGGATTGAAACTGGCAATGAAAGAAGGTGGGATTGCATTGACAATGGCAACCCCTCGTTTTAGACTGGTTGATCTTTTTGATAGTACTAGTAACCAGGCATTCTCCTTTGAGCTGGTATAGATATGTCTCTTGTAAACAAATAATTCCAGCTTTATTATTACTACCCAAATGGAAAAGATGTGCAGGCTTATTTGAATTGCAATTCCATTGTCAAATCTGCTGGTTAATTATTATGGTTGGGGTTGAATAGGTTTTAAGCTTGATACTTGGTTATAATTGATTATTCATTTTTCCTATCCCTTGAAAAAGAGCTTGAAAAGTAGTTTGCAGCAGTATTATTCGTTATGTTTGCTTTGAATCTTTAGGCACTGATAAAACAAATCAGAAAATCCCATTCGAGTTGAAATGTATTTAAGTTTTCTAATTTGTCCTTTTCTTACAGATAGTATTTGTTATTGTTCCTGGGAAAATTTCCTACAAGTTGGGGGGAGGGATTGTGTGGCGAATTTTTCCAGGAAAAAGATAAAAAATGTCTTATGTTTTCCAATGACAAATACTATCTGTAAGCAATGGAAAAATTACAGAACTTAAAAAGTCGCTTCAACTTCTACTATGGGGTTCTCTGATTGTTTTATAGTTAGGAACAGAGGGAGATGCCTTAAAGGATGCATTTTAATGCCAAAACTTCCTAGCTCTTATTGAGTCTTCAGATAAGCACCAAATTAGTTATAAGGGAGAGTCAATGAAAGGGTGGAGGTAGAAATTTATCTATAATCCCCAGTTCTACACCTTGAACCATCTTGTTGCTCAATGATGTTGGCTTTTTTACGTTTATTTTTTATAGAAAGTATAAAAAATTCTTTTGTTGTTATTGTGAGACTAGAAAATCACAAAGCTATGAATAAATAATACAATCCCTGATGAAGCTTTTTTTATATTAGTCTTTCACTTAATTTGTCAAAATAAATTGTATTGTTTATGGGGACTGTAGTGACAACTGGAGTAAATGTGACGTGGTTTTTTGTTTTCAATATCTGGTACTATTCCGTGGGGTAGTTGTTAAGAATCTTCAAATATCAATTAAAAAATAAAAATTTCCCAGAAGTTTGAGATTTTATAAATAGATTAGGGAACACACTATACAGACACATGGAGCCATCAGTTTAGTTTGACACAAAAAAAGAGCAGTACCTTGAACTGAAGACAAAATGACTGAAAGAATGTAGTAAATTGTTGGCTCATAGGATTAAAAACAACTTTCAATCAATCTAAATAATTTCTTTCTTTTTTAATGTTGTATTTCGTTGCCTATAAAAAACTTGCCTTTAGCCAGTGACATGGGGCTCTTGTATGTCATCCCGCCATCTAGGAGTGGTACTGCGTCACAGAGGGTTTCGTTACGCCATCTACTTTGTTTAGAATTGATGGTACAGCTGTCGAAAAAAAAATCATGGGATTTGACGGATTTTCAGTAAAAACGGACATTTGTGCAGTGATTTAGATTTTTATTTTTGATGAAAAAGAATTCTCACGCTTCTAAAACGATCAATAGCCCACTCAATTTGTTCTGTACTGGCCCAACGATCCCATGGTTCACGGCGACCCAATCTAAAAAATTAATTCAGCCCTTCTCCCCACAGAAAAGAGCAAGGGCACGGGTAAATCAATTTCTAGAAAATGAGAAGCCTCATTTTTGGAAGTCAGAATTTGTCTTTTTTTTGGTTTGAGTCGGATTTATGTTGGATTTCGGACCAGCACAGAGAAACCGCGTTCTGTTCGGAGCCGCGCTTAAGTGCTTTCTTTATGAGCTTTGTGATGAACCCAGAAGCTTCCAGGCATTTTTGTTTCCTGCCTTTTTACTAGCAGTAACAGAAAATGCTTGAGCGTACAACACCAGAAAAATTGCGAGAAATTGAAAAATGGAACAGCATGTCATTCTAACATTTATTTTTGAGTAGTTTAATAGATTTTGGGTGACTGATAACTTGCTAGCTGCATCTGAGATGTTACAATTGGTTGAAGATAGCCTTGAGCATACTAAACACTATTTTTTGCCGGTATTTGAAGGTGAACTTTCAGCCAGAACAATTCTCAAGCAGACTCACTTCGCTCATTAGTTTGGTTGGGGGATTTCCCCTATTAGAAAGCAAAATCCAAATAAAACCATCATTCTCATCGCAAATTCCTTTAATTTACTTAGGTAATTAAGAAAATTATTTACTTTTTACCTATAAAACGCAATGTTGTATTCAAGTGTCATAAACCCTAACGGGCACATGACTATCAAGGATTGATACGTTAATGTGACTATTTGGACACTAACTAGAGTACTAAGTTAATGTTATTCTGTTTATATATATATATATATATATATATATATTACCATTCATCAAGTTAGTCAGCTTTTTAAAATTTACAATTTGGTTGTTAATCGTTTGTTATCCTTTGTTTTGGTGTTAAGTGTTATTCTGTTTATAAGACTTGGTGAAGGAAAATCCGAAAATTCAATCTGGGGATTTGAAATTGTGAAAGCGGGAAGTGAATGGTGGCAAAGAACTACAGTTCTGAATATCTAATTTAAGGATGACTGATGAATAAACAAGTTATTCGGTACAGTGGTGTTTAGATTTTTCCATGGACTTCTAAGGATTGTTGACTTATGGTTTCTTTCATGTTAACCAGAAGGTCACGACGGGTACTGTTCCTTGGTTTGCTAAGCTGGTTACTGGAATGTTGATCCCAATCTGGTCCCTATTTCGGTGTTAGGGAGGTCCCTAACTCCCTAATTTTCGCCGTTTCTGACTATACGACCCTGATTTTCCCATGAATATCTATATTTGAACATTCTTATTTTTTTTGCAGCTAATGATAAAAAGGCTTGGCCTAGGCAGCATATTGAGATGCTGGTTGCCTTCTATCAAGAGCAGGAGAAATCATTGAAACCAGTGAATTCGGTCTTCTGGAGTAGAGTCTCTGCTTCTTTCTTAGAAGATGGTATACATTACTCTTCAGCACAATGCCAAACAAAAATGGAAACCCTAAAAAGGCAGTACAGGGATCATAAAGACAAAGCAGGACAGAGTGGAGCAGGAAAAGTAGCCTGGGAGTATTTTGAACTCATGAAAGGGTTGATGGCCCCAAATCCAGAAGGCACTGATGCAATAACTGCTTCGAGTAGGGGAGGTTTAAGAATCCCTGCTAACTCTGTATCGCGACCGCAATCAAGCCCAGTGCCAGAAGCAGATGAAGGCGGTAAAGATCCAGAGCCTAAGAGGGCCAAAAAACTGCGATCTTTTAGCGAACCTGAAGGATTTCAACAACTCACTAATGATGTCAATTTACGGCATCAGGAACGTTTACGATTTGAACGGGAAGTTCATCAAGAAAAAATGAAATATAAGCGTGAATTACTTGAAGTGAAAAAAGAATTACTAAAGACAGTGAAAACAATACTTGAAAAAATTGAATAGTTAGTGTTTTGTTTAATTTGACTTTTATTTGGATTCATTTTATTTGATTCATTAAATTTGTAATATTTCCTTTTTCCAGTATTTCTTTCTCACAAGAGGAAAAAAAAAGTTTCGTTATAAGTTGTATTTTTTTTTATCTGAGAGGGGCTAAGGAAATTTAAAAAGGGGAATGTACGCACCGTGTGTATCTTAAAAAAACAAACGCAGTTCACAGTTTTGTTGACAAGACTTCCATGTGAAGCTCTGCAATTTTTGGCAGTAGCAGGCGTCAAATTAAAAAAGAAGAAAAAATAAATTTAGGCGAAAAATCATCAAACTAAAAACATAAACACCAAAAAGTTTAAGAGGGTTTAGATTTCCTTTGAAAGCACAGTTGACTTTTTGGAAGCCAACACATTTTTATGGTTTCAATTTTTTCGGACGAAAGCGTTGTCAAATTCTACGAGTAACTTTTTCTTATCTTCGAAGTGTAAAACTAACACAAATCACCATTGATAAATAAATACGATCCTAAAAGAACAGAAATTACAACAAATAACCTGGTCTACCTTAAAACGAGCATAAATAAACAGGAGTAGGGCTGACAACTCCCAAGCCTTCTCAATACCAGAAATTATTTTTAACTTTACTAAAAAGAATAAAACAACCGTGGATTATCAGTTTAATATGCATATAGACCTCTGATATTTATTACTGAAAGTCTTAATAATTTAAAGTTCTTTTATTAAATTCAAAAACGTAAAACCATTTAAAAATTCCTGCCCGACAATTTGATCCCCGTTGAAAGGAAATTATTCCCAAACATTTTCTCCCTGCTGAAAATTCACCTGACAATCCCCTCATCCTCCTCGTGAAATATTTCCGTAGGTTTCCCAATTAAAAAACTTAAAAGGCACTTAAATTACTACAATAAGGTTCTCTGATATTTTTTTATTATTGTAGACAGGGAGGGAGATACCTCACAGGGTACATTTTAATGCCAAAACATCCCAGTTCTCATTGAACCACCAGATAAGTACAAAATTAATTCGAAGAGAGAAACAAGGGTAGGTTGAGGTAGAAATTGATGTATAATCGTCTGGTCTGTAGCCAGGATTTTGTTTGAGGGGGAAGGGGAAAAAGAAACCATAAAACGAATCAAAGCGGTAAATTGATATCTACTTCCTTGTGATTTCTTGGAATGTTTCGGTTCTACGCTGTTATTCTGAAAATAATTTTCTTCAAATAAATTTAAAAAGAAGATGCCACTTTACTCTTGATTAATATTTAGATCATGATACAATTGGTTACGCTGACAAATGTTTAAACACAGAAAGTAACCTACTAATAAATAAAAAACGGTAACTATTTATTTCAATAATTATAAAGGTCTCGCAATGTGGTCCCTTTTTGTTCTCCCAGCGGCTGTGAAATTGGAGACGATATTCTCTGAATTAATTGTAGTAGCTTCGGCCGAGCTCAGCTCTTCTGAATCTTCAAAATGGAGATCATTCTCGTCAATGCAAAAGTTATGCAAGGTGCATGCTGCAATTACTGATTTGCAAATAAATGCAAGGTCAGGGGAATCAAAAGACTTCAGTCTCCTAAAACGACTCTTTAACTGTCCAATCGCCCTTTCAACAGACATTCTTGTAGAAGACAGTTTAAAGTTGTACCTAACCTGACATTCAGTTAGGTTACCCGTATCTCTATATGGTGTTAGTAATCGATCAGAAAGTGGGTATGCTGCATCGCCGATTAAATGGCTATCCTCGGGAAAAAATAAAGTTTGTAGGTCAGTGCCAATTTCTGAAAACCAAAAAACACGGGCATCATCCATGGACCCTGGCTGCCCTACATAACAGTCAATGAATTTCAGGTTATGTTGGCACACAACTTGCAATTGCAGAGAGTGAAACCCCTTTCTGTTGATATATGTTTCAGGAGAGTGTTGAGGGGCTGTGATTGGTATATGGGTCACATCTATAGCACCAAGAACCCCTGGAAAGCCAGCAGTAGAACTATTGGCAGAAATTATATATTGGGCTTCATTAGCCCCTGGCCACTTTATTGTTGTTGATGCCAATTCGAAAATGGCGTCAATTGTTCTTCTTATGATTCGGCACACTGTTGACTTAGACACACCAAAGCGACATCCAACGGACCTATAGCACTCTGGGGTTGCCAGAGTCCATAGAGTTATGAGGAGCATCTTGTCTGGTGATGTCGGTCTTGCCTGATTCTCTAGGTTTACGTTAATTTTTCCTAAGAGAAGATCGAAAGTACTTCTATTAAGTCTAAAATGAGTTTTAAAATCACAATCCGCCATTCTCTCTATGACTGTTCCTGCATATCCTGCTATCTTTGGCACAATTCGTCTCGATGTGGTTGGTGTTGAAGCTCTTGTCTAAAAAGGGGAAAAGTTTGCATTAGGAAGTATTTCTAGAATTTTTGATTTGGCTCTTGTTATGAAGATGAACCTATTGTTGTGAAACCGTGCTGGAAAAAATCCAACTGGAATGAGATTAAAATTGAATTACAAACTAATTTTTATATTTAACGACCTTTATCAATTTGACTTAATAAGGCAATCATAAAGTACCCTATGGTACGCAAAAAGTACAGCATGGGTTTGTTTTCCCATTCTTTAAAATGAATATATCAAAAAACGGTACCCTTGAAATATTTGTCCGACTCATAAAAACGTAACAAAATTGAATATAAATTGATTTTGATGAGTTCTTCAAAAAAGTTTTGCCCCCTCCCCACTAAAAAAAATCCTATTTTCCATGGGTAGGGGGAGTATTTCCCGTTGGGGGGGAGGATAAACGCCTAGAACTGTGACAGGAAGTACATACATAAATATGTGGAACCGGAAGAATTTGACAACGCTTTCAGGGGGGGGGGGTAAACGCCTAGAACCATTTAAAGCTTGAAAATGATTTAAACTTTTTTTTTAGTATATAATTTGACAACTAGGAAAATATTCACTGTTTTAAGAAGCGAAACCCAATTTGTGTAAAGGTTGTTAAGACTAATCATAATCAAGTCCTCAATTATCAAAATGAGCTGCATTTTGTCGGGGGACTGATTGCCCTTTCCATATCGTTTAAACATTCTCGGGTAAGCATAAAAGAGAAGATTTGTTGAAGCTATGCTTTTCTGTATTTCTTTCCTGCCTATGATGCCGTGCAACCGGAGACAGTGAAATCAATTTAACGTATTTGTAAATTGAGCCGTAATTGCACGCACATAGTCAATAGTTTTTAGTAAGGGAAGGAAATCCTCATACTAAGAAAAGGTGATTCCCAAAAAAATTAATAATTGTAGTTTCCGAAGTTTCTGCATTGATTGTATCGG
Source organism: Artemia franciscana (assembly GCF_032884065.1). Classification (NCBI taxonomy): domain Eukaryota; kingdom Metazoa; phylum Arthropoda; class Branchiopoda; order Anostraca; family Artemiidae; genus Artemia; species Artemia franciscana. The sequence continues at coordinate 25,955,347 of NC_088866.1, forward strand.
TTAGTCCCAGAAATTGATTGTATGCAAAAAGGTCAAACCAAACGATTTGCTTCTACATGACAGTTGCTTAATTACGTAATTTGCATGCAAAAACTGATAATACCGTTAAGATACTTTGCTCATTCAGCTCTTCCTCATCTTGATGTAATTCATTCTCCGAGTCAGTAGACTCGTCATCCGAGTCAAAAACTTCATTAACCAAAGCAATCATTGCTGAAATAAGATTTCTCCGCGCAGCCTGGGACATTTTGGGAGAGGTTCTACCTAAAATAAAGTAGAAACATGAGCAATCGGAATAATGAAACAAAACAGGCGAAAATCAAATATATACGAATAAAATTTAAAAAAAGCACGTTTGTTTTTAATGAAAGCAAGGAGTTTTTTTTATAAAAGCTTCTAATTCAAACTAAACGGCCTTTAAGTTTTTTTTAAAGACAATTCTCAAAGAATTGGGACAAAAGGTCAAACTTTAACGTATATAGTGAGGTATCAAGAAGGGGCCAACTCCATTCATTTACGGAATTTTGGTTCGTCGTTAGTTTTAGCGTTGCTCCTTATTTTCATTTGAAAAAGCGTGTTTTTTATTTATTTTTTTATGTGAGCTTGAGACCTCTGCAGCAGGGTTATCTGATAAGGTGAATCTTGATGGTACGATTTTAAATACGAGCGTAAGATTTATGCTCTTAGGGAATGTTTCTCTCATTTTTGAAAATCAGGCAAATTTTCTCAGGCTTGTACCGTTTGAAGGGTAATATTGAACTTGATAAATATTATTTATTTTAAGTCGGTATAAAAAATGAATTCTTTGATTTAACTATATTATTGATCTTCTTTCCTTTTTTCAGTGCCCATTGGGTTGAGTCGCTTCGTACTTACAGTTTGTTTTCACAAACTGTTTGATGCTTCGATACGGTATATTTATTGAAATTACTCCACATGTAAATCCCTCAAGCGCAGGATTCCCCCCCCACCTGTAACCTCAAAAATGTATGCATGCTTCACAATAAAATGCTAAACGTAAACAAATGACAAATTTCGTAACTTGAAGACCTTTCCCCGGGACCTTTTTGGGGGGGGGGTCAACTTATCTCAAAAGGCATAGTTAAAGGATTTTTAAACTATGCTGAGCAACATACGTAATTTACCACAAAAGAAGGCAAGTAATTTACCACAAAAGAAGGCAATAGTTTTTGGGGACTTCAATTGTGATTTACTAAATGTTAGCAATAATAATGATTGCCATACCTTTTTTGAAACATTCACCTCAAGTGGTCTTCTTCCCACAATCCTTTTTCCTACTAGAGTTGATCCTGTGAGGTCTACAGCTACTGTAATTGACAACATTTTTGTGTCCACTTCCCTGGGAAACCACCTGTCCTCCAAAATAATATTTCCTGACCTGTCAGATCACATTCCAATCTATCTCTCGCTACCCTCCCTACCAGCTACTCAACCCTCTAGAACTAAAACCCCTACGTATAATAGAATATATAATACTGTGAATATGAACAGGTTCACGGATCGTTTGAAATCCTTCGACTGGTCCAAGGTTTTGGATTGTCAGGATGTTAATTCAGCCACAAATGGTTTTACACAGGGACTGAGTGATCTTATCAGTTCAACCTTTCCAGTTCGTAAATCAAACCGAAAAACTACCCATATACGCCCCTGGATGTCTAATAGCCTGATAATCTCTTCATACCGAAAAAATGACCTATATAAGTTAGCTTGCAAAACCAGAACGTTATTGACCCGACTAATTATAAAAATACAAAAATTTATATACCAAACTTGTCCGGGAAGCAAAAAAAAAATATATTATTCAAAAATCTCTCATTGCAAAGGGAATTTGCAAAAAATTTGGTCCACAATAAATGAAATTCTTTCAAAAAAAAAAGAAATTCAAGATCTGTACCTCTTAACCTTAAGGACATCAGTGGCAGATTAATTGACCCAAGTTCAGTACCGGATGCTTTTAATAATTATTTCACTAATATTCCAAATGCTAACTCCTGTTCCTTCTCCCAGTCAGTACAACCTAGCAAGAATCCTGGATAAATGTTTTTCTCTCCAACTGATCGTAAAGAGGTGCTTCAACTTATCAAATGTCTCTCTAATAGTAGTACACCTGACTTCTTTGGCATAAGTAATAAGCTTCTTAGGACCGTATCTTCCTATGTTTGTGAACCCATTGTGCACATAGCAAACCTGTCTATGACCAATGGAGTCTTCCCAGAAATATTTAAATCAGCAATTGTTATCCCGATTCATAAAAAAGGCGATCCGTCTGAGATAAGTAATTATCGTCCAATCTCACTTCTCCCAGTTATATCTAAAGTGCTCGAGAGAATTATATTCCGACGTCTTTCTCCCTTTTTATTTCGGATTCATTCTTCAGATTCGTTGATTTCTCCTCATCAATATGGCTTTCGTTCCAAATTTTCAACTGCTCATGCACTAATAGACGCCACACAGTTTATACGTTCCCAATTTGACCTTAAAAATAGTGTATTGGGCTTATTTCTGGACTCTGGACTTTTCAAAGGCCTTTGATATGGTTGATCACAGTGTTCTATTAAGTAAACTCAACAACTTAGGGATTCGTGGGAGTTCCTTTCTCATGGTTTGGCTCTTATCTCTCTGGTAGAGTACAGAGTGTGAGTCTGGGCGGGTTGACTTCACATCCCCTGCCTGTCCGAAGGGGCGTCCCACAGGGCTCTGTTCTTGGTCCAATACTTTTTCTCCTTTATATTAATGATTTGGTTACGGACCTGGGTCCATCAGTGCACCCAGTACTTTTTGCTGACGATAGCAACTTTTTCATCACCGGTCCTAATTTACCATCCGTCGTCGCCTCTACTCAAACCCTTCTGAATAGAGTACAGGAGTGGTGTCTAGTTAACTGCATGACCATTAACATCAAGAAAAGTCAGGTTGTATTATTTCGAACCCCTTACAAAAAAAAATGAAGCTCAGCAAGCACTTGGCCTAAAATATTCTACCAATCTCCTCCCACAGGTCGAAGTTGCCAAGTTTCTTGGTGTCCACATAGACTCCTCCCTATCATTTGCAACACAAGTGTCCTACATCAGAGCCATAATTTTGCGACAGGTAAGTATGACTAATCGTGCGAATTATTTTCTTCCTCCCGATATCCTTGTCACCCTTTATTACTCCTTTATTTACCCATATATCTCATACTGTGGATCTGTTTGAGGCAACACTTTTCCTTCAGTTACCAATAAATTAAAATCTGCCCAAAACCATGCCATCAAAGCAGTTTTTCGGCTGCCCCGACTATATCCCACCAGGGACTTGTACTCCGATTTTGGTATTATCCCTTTTGAACAAATCATCAAAAATTAAATCTATACCTTGCATACTCCGCTTACCATAAAAATCTTCCTCCTCAATTATTATCTTACTTTAATATTAATAATTCTGAAGGCCTCTGTCTCCGTTCATCCAACCGTTCCTTCATTGTCCCCAAGTGTGTCTCTAGCTCCACCCAGCGGTCCCCCATTTATAAATCTATACTTCAATGGAATATAATACCCTCCATTGTCGAGCTATCCACAAGTTTTCGCACGCTGTATAACAATGTACTAAAATTTTGATATTATAACTCTCTAAATTCTTATTCAATTTGCTTTAGTTACCCATGTTTTCTCTTTTTTTCCCCTCTTCTTCATTTTCAATTTTTTCTGGTTATGGTCCTCAACAATTTCGCTTCCAGGATCTTTATTATTATTGGTGTTATATTTTAGTTTTATTTGAATAAATTGAATTGAATTGAAAAGTGACAAATTCTCGACTTAATTTTTCCAAATTAAAATAAAATAAAAATAAAGGGGAGATAGCTGCCCTCTAATATTTCTCTCTTAATCTTCCAGGACTATTAGTTCAATACGTTTACCCCCAAGGGAAAAAATAAAGAAAAAAAGTAAACACACATCTGTGATGTCTTGTGGCAAAAACAGCAAAATTCTACATTTTTGTATATAGGAGCTTGAAACTTTTAAAGTAGAGTTTTCAGATACGATTTTCACTAAGATTCCTTGAATTTTAGGGCGTGTTTTCCCCTATTTCACAAATAAAACAAATCTTCTCTGGCTCGTCAATTTTGATGGCTCGTAAACTTGATGAAAACATCAAGTTTAGTGCTAACCTTTATGCACATTAAGCTAAGCTGATTCTTTTGATGGATTTACTGATATTGAAATTCCGTTGTTTTGATTTTCGGTTACTATTGAACCGAGTCGCTCCTTACTTACAGTTCATTACCACGAACTGTTTGATAAAAACAACAAAATTGGGACTATTTTAATTTTTCGATTTCAGTTTTAAAGACCTCATTTTATTGTTTTATTTTAATATATATATATATATATATATATATATATATATTATATATATATTATATATAATATATATATATATATATATATATATATATATATATATATATATATATATATATATATATATATATATATATATATATATATATATATACGTAGCTTGTTGTGGACGGCTCTTATATATAGAGCCGAAATAGTTTTAAGGTCTAAACAAATTTCACTGTCTACGGTAAATTCCCTGTTGTTTTACAATTCCAAACATTTCCATATAAGGAGTTTAATACGCCTGAAGTGGGGTACTCATGATTTTTTTTTGTATTCAGGGAAAGAGATAGCTCAAAGAGTGCATTTTAATACCAAATATCCTAGCTCTCATTGAGCCTTCAGATATATTAAGAGTTAATTCTAAGGGAGAGATGATAGGCTCCCATCTTCAAAAATGTAGAATTGCGTTTTTTTGGGGGGGGGGAAAGAAAGATCACAGATGCGTGTTTATTTGCTTTTCCCGGGGGGATCGTATCGAACCGGTGGTCCTAAAATATTGGGAGTGGGTGCATTCAACAGAGCCTAAAGTTCTAGTGCCCTTTTTAAGCGGCCGAAAAGATTGGAGGGTAACTGCCCCCCCCCCCTAACACGCCCGTTTTTCCCCAAATTTATCTGATCAAAATTTTTAGATTGTCATTCTGCTCAGTATAATTTAAAGAACAAATAACTATGTGGGTGTAAAATAACCCCCCATAGTCCGTCAGGACAAGCCTGTAAGTTATGAAATTTGCCCCTTGCTTACCTATAGTATTTGCTATTGGGAAGTATACAGACATTTTTCGGGGGTGATGTTATACTTGGGGTGGATTTCTATAGGGGGAATCTTCTTTAGGGAGAGAATTTCCGGGGTTTTAATTTTTCAGGGGAAATCCTGCATGGGAGGGGGGGGTTGTCCATAATTACTATACGCAATTCTTTTTAATTGACTTGTATTCTCTCTGCCAAATTTTACATGTGAAGACGTTCCGGGGGCTATTTTTCGCGTGTTTTGATTTCCAGGAAATAATTTCCAAGGAAGCAGGTACTTCTGGAGTTATTGAGAAACTGATTAGAGATTAAAGTGTTATCCAAATGAAAGAGTGCAAAGGAGAATTTTTCAGCCTGAATCGTCCTCAAGGAATTTTAAGGGGAAGGGGATTTTCAGCCAGGATAGAACTCTCTGGAGGAAATTTGACGGGGAGTGCACTTTACATTGGAAGAAATTTCCAAGTTTTCCGTGAAGGGGGAGGGGTTATATTTCATCGAGGGTGAGTCAGATTTACCGGCATTATTTCAAAAACAATCACAAATTATATTAATAGAATTCAAATCTGCCAAAATTAATATACATTTTCATTAATTTTTCATGTACGGTAAGCCAAATTCGAAGCTCCACTAGTTGAAATATGTTCAGAAATTGAATAAAAGAACAAGTTTTTCTAACTGAAAGTAAGGAACGACATTAAAACTTAAAACAAACAGAAATTATTCCATATATGAAAGATGTTTCCCTCTTTAAAGCCTCGCTGTTTATGCTAAAGTTTGATTCTTTGTCCCAACTTTGTAAAACAATAAAAGCAACATTAGCGTAAGGAGTGAGGTGTTGAGGAGGGGACAATCTCTTTTATGTACGGAATGATTTCTGTTCGTTTTAAGTTTTAATGTTACTCCTTACTTTTAGTTTTAAAAAACTTATTATCTATTAAGTAACGGAAAGGAAATGTGGGCTTCATCGTTATTTAAAGACCAACTAGCACGCAACTAGCCTCCTTCCCATGTCCCTTTTTTCCTTAAGATATCTGAATGAAATTCTGAGATAGCTATTTGATTCACACTAAAAAAAAACTTTAAAAAACGCATCAAATGTGAAATTAATATTTAATCCCTCTTGATTTCTGAGCAATACTGTTATTAAGGAAGTAAAGAGTAATACTAGACGCTAAAATGAGCAGAGACATTAGCAAAAAGGACGCATTTGTCGGACTTCTGTCGCCTTCCTCCGCGCGCCCGGGGCTTTTGCCTTAACAAATATAACCTGATTGCACCTCCCTTCTCTCACTCATATTTTCGGCTTTTTCCCTGCTTACTATGTCGAATTTACACTTTTTTTCCTTTTTTTCATTCAAATGTTTATGGTGTATTTTTCGGCCCGAGCGACAGAAGGGAGGCGATAAGAAGATGTCGCAGATTATGTTTTCATCGCAACGATGAATAATATCATTAATTTGAAATAGCTAGTTGCCGCGGAGTAATTCTTATGATACATCTTTTTAAGAATGCATGATCGAGTACAAAACAATCTATGGTAGTGATTGTGCGCCAACATTTTGCTGTAACTGTTATAAGCTAAATTTTTTACAGACTCGTTGAATAGGAGTTTTAATCGGGTATTAAGTTTCAAAAACAGAAAACAAAAGACATTAATGCAAACAACTCTTTCCAGTTTTAATGTAAACGCAGGTAAAAGTCTTTGGCTTTTTCTTAGCCATAATATTTCTTGAAGCTATCGTCTTTACAAAAGTAACATAAATTTGTTGCTTCACAACTACCATAGTTCTCCAAATTAAAATTCCAAACATTCTACTCTACTCCTTCATACACCTCAAATATTCATTAAAAAAATTAATCAAGTAATTAATTCAAACTTATAGTTAGAACACGTTTTTCCTTGACCATACGGAAATAATAATAATAAAAAAATGCAGTTTTGTCAAGATTTCTGTTTTACTATAATGGTAACAAGACGATTTATAAAAACAAACAAACATTGAGATATGAGCGGTAGCTTTTAAATGGGCCGTTAACAATGTCTCTACAACTTTGTGGTAACTTGCTGGCTTTGTTGAAAAACAAAAAGTGGAAACATATCACTGCTACCCATTCAAAAAACGATTTTTTCTTGTTCCTCAAGACAATGCAGGGGTTTCAAAACATGCAGTACAATGTTTTCGACCATGGTGATTCCAGTTGTGTGTTTCTCATTTCAATTTTTCTAATTTTTAATCTTTTACAGCAAATCTGTCAAAAGTTAGCTTACTCAGGTTATAGCAAAATTCAAGACTAAAGGAGTACACACTCATTGCCACAGATTTTTTCTAAATTCGATCTTCCATCAGTGTGAGCATTACAGCCATTGCACTACAACAAGTACTTGTCTTAAATTAATAATAATGCTAACCATTGTTAAGAAAACATAATATGTTGCTGGTGAAGGAGAGAGAGATCGAGGCAGAATATTTTTTTTTGCAGAAACCGCTGAATTGAAAAAAAGAGAACAAAAAATAAAAAAGTCAAGGTGGTGAATAATTTGTACTTGATTTTAGTATACACGACATAAAATTGTGTCAAGTAGTATTGAAAATTTTAATTTTATCAGATAGCATTTCAATAATGCGATCGCAGTTTTTAGGGACTATTCGAACTCTCTTGGTTTGGTCTTCTTCTGTACATAACATTTTACGTTTCACAGACATTGCAACCCAAATTCTACTTGATATTGTATTTCTTTCATTTTCTTTTTTTTTTTTTTTACCATAACATTGATCTATACCGGTAAGTCAGTCGGTAAAAAAGGAAATCCTGTTGGTGCAATCTGTATTTAGTGTTTATTCTGTCAACATATTTTCGTATTTTCGTGCTCGAAACCGAAGTGCATATATAACAATTTCCTCAATTTTACTGAGGAGTGAATGTGAGGGTTTGATTTTTTTTTCTAGGCAGAAATTTTTGTAAAATTGAAAAAAAGATTTCTGAAAATCAAAGTATTTCCGTTTTTTTAGATGTTCTTTGGTCTTGGAATTATGGTATGATTTGCTTCCAAGAGACAATGTCGTTTAAACGATGCTATATTTATAGATATTGAAGAGGAGGAATCTCTGGAAGAAGAGAAGGTGTCAGAAACCGAAACTGGAGGAGAGCAGGTGGCCAAACCTAAAAGACCTTTGAATGCCCTTAGACCTGGAACTAAAATCATTCCAAAGGCACCAGTTACTCCAATTAAACCTGCTAAAAAAGCGGTAGTTATTGCTTAACATTTGGATATAGCTTTAATTTGATTAATGATTAGAGCAGATACAAGCAAGTATTCAAAGTTACTACACCTTCAACTGCAAAATGTTGAAATAAAGTCAGTGTTTTGTCAAGTGAACACTGCAAAGGATACGGGCTTGGGGTCTAGCAGAACCCTGTTGATATTGACTCTAGTTTGCTATTTAGGAATGACATGGGAGGTTTAATGTAAGTCGTAGTCAACATTGACAGCAATAAAATACCATCACTTCCATGATCACTTCACTTTTTCAGTGAAACAAAGGTAGTATCCTCTGGGGAACTTTTTTGTTGTCACAAGACTCTGCTTATAGTAACGCTTCAGGACTGAATATCAAAGGAAGAGCGAACTATGATTGGTCGAAAAACATTATGTCTGGACGTTGATGTCTAGTTAAGTGCATTTTCGTTTTTTTTTTTCAATAAACTACTATAAAAATATATTTTGAAATTAAGAAAGTGTCTGGTATAATGGTATAATGTGACCCAAACATAGAAAGTTATTAGAATTATAATCAGAAAACCAAATCTATTTGACCTCTTTACTCTGTCAAACCAATCTGCCACTAATGTAATAGAACTTTAAAGAAATGTACTTGTTAGTACTTACTTTGCAAGTTCAAGCCATCTCCAGGCTCATCGGGGTATCCAGCAGATGAAACCATGCTTCTTTCTAGAGATTTTGCTCGAGAGTAGCAGGCTTCATAAGTCCAAGCCAGTGCTTCTTCTCACTGATGAAAGAGAGAATAAATCTGTTGGGAACATGTCAAATTACACAGACAGAAGAAGCAAGGGAAAAGAGATAAAAGCTACATAAGCTATGCAGGAATTTCATAACAGAAAAACACTATACAAACAACTCCAAAAAAGGGGGCTGTTCACACAATGACCTCGAAGCTTATATAAGAACCCTCAATGAGAGGCATTATTGTTCTAATATTAGGTGCCATTGATGAAAGTGATTTGACAATTATATCTTTTCTTTTACTCATCATTTTCTAATAAAGGGTGAGTGACACTTTAACTGGCCCTTGCTGACGCATATATATATATATATATATATATATATATATATATATATATATATATATATATATATATATATATATATATATGCATGTGCTGCGTCATGGAAAGACTAAGATGACAAAACTAGGCTGTAGCTTTAAGTTAGGATAGTGAATTGTATCACGTTAAATCGGTATAACAGATGCAACAAAGTCAAAATCCAACCAATCTGTTGAACACCAAAAAACAAAACTTAAGAATAAAAAACAAAATTTAATCAGTCCGTGGTATAATAAAACAGAATAAGCATATTGAAAGCATTAGATTAAAAAATTAAAACGAAGTCTTATATTAACTATAAAGAGAAAAAACGCGAGCTTCTTTTTTCTTTGTTTTACAAGAAAACATAACACCTTCTTAAGAATAAATTAACTTTTTCTGAAACTTCAAGTTTGTTATTGGCCTACAATTCACAGTTTGTTCTACGAGTATTCCGGTTTATGGTTAGGCAAAAAAAAAAACGATCAATGTCGTTTAGTGTTTGACGGCACTTAGCGTTTTTTTTTTTTTTTTTTCAAGCTTTGTAACTATTTTCCTCAAGTGCAGCCAACTGCTAGATGGTGTTGAGGTTTTTTGTCGACAGTAGTGCCAGTTTCCACTCTTGTAAGTGATTTAAACTCTTTGGGTTAGTTCCTATAGATGATTTTTGTGCCAACCCGATTTTTGCCTTAGTCCAATACTTAATGTTTTGCCAGTCTTTATCAATATACTTTTTAAGTGAGAAAAGGAATTGCTTAGACAGTTTCTTTAAATATTTAGTTCAACAGAGTTTATAAGTTCAAATTACTTTGCGCGTTTTTTTTTTCCGAAAGAACATGTGATATGCAGCTGATGATGGCTGACATAAAAATTGTCTTTTATACAAATACCATGCTATGTTAACCCAGCATTTGACTGGTCTACTTTGCGAAAAGGTTTTACACCTGCGATACTGAATCGAACAGGTTCAGTATCACAGATTATTAGTCTGCTTTTCCTCTGCATATGTATGATGGCTAGATAAGACGTCGTATTTTATGATTTAATATGATCTTTTTCATGGATCAAAAACAGTGATCTATCGGATTTGATGAATGCGAAATCTAGATTACTCTTAATATTTGCCCTATTTACTTGATAGTGCAGTGGGTAAAACCGCAAATAGAATTATGGGACTATGGTTCATATGTGGCTGTCCTCAGGAATTGATAAAGCAATGACACGAAACTGAATCAACTTTGCAGTGTGTTAGCCTTAATAGCATTGAACGGCAATGCGTCTTTTTTCCTTCTCTTCTTGTTTTGACGAGTTAGCTCGATTCCGTTTAAAAAAAGAACGATCATCCTGCCATTGGTTTTCTTTTGTAGACAAAAACAAAAGCCAAGGTACTGTATACGATTGTGAAGGATCATCATAAACAATCAGAAACTGGTGCCACCTCTGAGTCTCAGTTTTTCAAACATTGCTCCAAATGGCTTAAGGATAAATCCGGTGCAGAGCTTGGTGGCTCTACTTTACAAACCAGATACAATAGAATGAGATATGAATTTGACATTTACTTATCAAGACAAGTGAATTTTCTCAGCTTTTTTACTTTACTGACTAAGTTGTTGAGGATACTGGTATTGTGCTTAGCGTGAAGAAAATAACTAAATTTAGACATTTTTGACTATTCTGTTAGGCATAGCCGAAAAAATGGTATAAAAAATTCTCCCTCTTATCTCTCTCTCCCCCCCCTCTCTTCTCTCTCTCTCTCTCTCTCTCTCTCTCCTCTCTCTCTCTCTCTCTCTCTCTCTCTCTCTCTCTCTCTCTCTCTCTCTCTCTCTCTCCTCTCTCTCTCTCTCTCTCTCTCTCTCTCTCTCTCTCTCTCTCTCTCTCTCTCTCTCTCTCTCTCTCTCTCTCTCTCTCTCTCTCTCTCTCTCTCTCTCTCTCTCTCTCTCTGTCTCTTATCTCCACACTAAGAAATCAGACATGTTTGTCGGATTGGCCTGCATGAATTTGTTTTCAGCTATTATGGAACCCTTGGCAGTCACTTCAACAAAAGGACAGTGATCTTGTCAGAACTATAGGATTCATAGGCAACGTAAAAGCAACTTTACAAAAAATGCGATCCCTTGCAGATACTAAGTTCTGGTCTTTCCATACAGAAGTCGAGAACATGGCAGAAAAAAATTTATGTTGCCATAAAAGTCATCCAACCACCCATAGGCTTGCACTCTGTCTACTGACCGAGTATGGATACAAAAAGTCATTACAGGATGGGGGGTTCATCCCAGCCCTGGATGCCATGCTACTTGATTACACAGAAAGATTCAGCTCCCATTTTGTTAATGCTGCCAAACTATCATCATTAATCCCAGCAGTTGTTCATGGCAAGAATTGGGGCGATCTCAAGGAAGACTATAACCAGTACAAAGACCATCTCAGAGGTACACATACAGACTTGAAAATGGAGTTCCAGATTTGGATGACTCACTGTCCAAATGTTGCAACAAAGAAGCCGAATATGGCCAATTCGGCTCTCAACAGCTGTCAGGAGCAGATTTTCCCAATCATCTTTCTTTTGATCACAGTCCTTGCAACGCTTCGAGTTTCAACTGCAAGGCAGAAAGAACGTTCTCCAAGGTTGACAGGACGTTTCCTGCAATGAGAAGCACAATGTCAGAGGCGCTGTTGTTTATTCAAACATACAAGAACAAACTGCCAAACACAGAAGATGTCATTGATTCGTTTGCCATCGGAAAAGCTTGGGGACTGAATCTGATACTATAGTATTGCCTTTTCTTTCCTTTTGTTCAATTATCTGTATTCAAAGAAAAAAGAACAATATGTTCTTTAAATTATTTGCAAAAAGAAATGTACCCCTTAAAGTATATGCTCTACCAAAATTGGTAGAGCAGCACCTAAAAATCATGGAAAACTGAGGTTCTATTCTGACTAGGCTGAGCAAAGTCGATATACCATAAATAATATAATTATATGATAGGAGTATAGTTTTTTTTTATTTTGGCATAATACTCCATATTTTTTAGTTAGACTAATGTTCTTTAAATTGCATAGAAAAAAAAACATGTCCATTGATGTAGATAGTTATTTAACCTTGGCACAATGCAAAATATATTTTAGTGAGACATTAGACTTTAGTGACACTAATGTTCTTTAAATAGCATTAAAAAAAACTTTAGTGAGACTAGTATTCTTTAAATAACATTAAAATTAAAAAAACACTTATAGTAGCTAATTCTTTATTCTGGCATAATACTCGATATTTTTAGATAGACTAATGTTCTTTAAATTAGGTAAAAAAAAAATGTGCCTTAAAGTAGATAGGTATTTCATTTCAGTAAGTAGATAGGTATTTCATTTCAGTACAATACCCTATATACTTTATTTAGACTAAATGCTCTTTAAAATATACATATATATAAAAAAACATGCCCCTTAAAGTAGCTAGATCTTTTATTTTGGCATAATGCCATATTTTTTAGTTAGACTAATATTCTTTAAAATACACTAAAAAACAACAAAAAGAATACCGTTTAAAGTAGCTACTTCTTTTAGTTCAGCATAATACTTAATATTTTTAAGTTAGACTATTGTTTTTTAAAACTATAGAAAACGTGCCCCTTAAAGGTACTTCATTTGGGAAAAATGGAGTTCTGATGCAAACAAAATAAAAAGTTCAATTGCCTTTAAGTGACTAGACAGGGTGGAGGGCAAATAGCCCCCTTCCCCTTCTTCCCCCAAAGAATTCCGAATAAAATTCTGACATAACTATTTGGTTCATCATAATTCCCTTCTTATTGCATAACATTTTCTGGCATTTATCTTAATACTTTATTTAAATAAAGTTATTTCCTTCATAATATAGTGACCTGTTATTAAGGCAGAGAGCGGAGGGCAGCTAGCCCCTTCCTCTGTCCCTTTTCCCAAAAAGACATCCAAACGAAATTATCAGATAATCATTTGGATCATCATAACTCCCTTCTTATTGAAGAATACGAAGAAGAAGAAATGATTTGCTTCATAATACAGTGATCTATTACTAAGGAGGGGTGGTTGACTTTTGGGGGGATGTTAGGATACCAAATGGAGTATGTTTCAATGGCCTAATTCTACTAGTAATTCGGATACGAGTGTTAATGCGGACTGCCAGAAAACGAATGCAGAGAATATCATCAAAATTTTGGAAATGGTCCAATCTATAAATGTGAACATGGAAACCCTAAAGCAGAGTGTATTTGAAATTCAGAACGATTTGGGTACAGTTAAAAGTCGTGTTCTGGTGCTTGAAAATAAAAGTAATGCAACGGACAATGAAATTGCAACAGTGAAGTCTGAATTTCTAACTCTACAAAGTATTGTAAAAGCCCAGTCACAGCTGATTAAGAAATGCAATGAGGAAATGAATGTGGTTGTGTCCCAGTCTCTTGTTGATGAAAATCGGGACAAGTTGCATAATTTGTTGTTTTGGGGCCTTAATGATGTACCCTTGAATGAGGCTGCATCTCGGGTTTCTGAGGTGATTGTAGCTGGTTTGTCACTCCCACCTGACAAGTCGCTACCATTCACTGTGGTTCACTGTTCCAAGAATTTTGTTAAAATTAGGGTGGACAGTGTCCAGGCACGTTTCTTGATTCTAAGTAATGCGAAGAAATTAAAAGGGAAAGAGTTTGGTGTTTATAAGTCTGTTTTTATTAGTGATGATGTCTCACCGCGTGTGCGGGTTTTGCGTAAAGAATTACTTGGGTTATGTAAGCGTTTGGCGGATAAAGGTTTGAAATGCTGGGTACCTCCTACCCTACCACCCAGCATATCTGTTAAAAAGGACAACCGTGTTATTAAAGTGCATTGGTACAATGCTAAGAGTTTGTTGGATTCTTAATTTTTTTTTTTTTTTTGCTGTTCTTAGAATTAGCGAGTGTTTATTTGTGATTGAAAAGATCATTTAAAAAAAAAATTAATAAAAAATAAAACTTGCTATTTTGTCGTGATAATTATGGTTGTGTGATTGTGAGAATTAGTAGCCGTTGTATTTGGTAACTTGTATATGGATTCGTTACGGGCAAACCAAATATGGCCTGTTTCTTTTTTTTCCGAGATGGAAAGTGTCATTCTTTTGTTGTTTGTTATATTCTATTTTGTTTCTTGTTTAGTTCTTTTTCTTTTCTTTTTTGTTTTGTTGTGGAGATGAGGCCATATTACTTTGTTGTAAAACAGTATGAATATGGTTGATGGTGATCATGGCACCCCGGGCAACAGCCGTCTTAAAAATTTGGAAGCTTCATTTGTGGATTTTAGTAGTATGTTTACGGAGCAGCTCCACCGGGATTATGATATTGGGATTGCTGGTCAATATGTTTCTTGTAATTCAAAGTACCTATTTAAAGATGGTTTGAGGTCCGGGAATAGTGGTGGTGATTCTGAAGATCTCAGAGTTTTCCATCTTAACTGCAGAATCTTTTTTTTTTTGCAGAACTGCTGAATTGAAAAAAGAGAACAAAAAATAAAAAGTCAAGGTGAATAATTTGTACTGGATTTTAGTATACACGACATAAAATTGTGTCAAATAGTATTGAAAATTTTAATTTTATCAGATAGCATTTCAATAATGCGATCGCAGTTTTTAGGGACTATTCGAACTCTCTTGGTTTGGTCTTCTTCTGTACATAACGTTTTACGTTTCACAGACATTGCAACCCGGACCATGGTTGATGGTGATCGTGGCACCACGGGCAACAGCCGTCTTAAAAATGTGGAAGCTTCATTTGTGGATTTTGGTAGTATGTTTACAGAGCAGCTCCACCGGGATTATGATATTGGGATTGCTGGTCAATATGTTTCTTGTAATTCAAAGCACCTATTTAAAGATGGTTTGAGATCCGGGAATAGTGGTGGTGATTATGAAGATCTCAGAGTTTTCCATCTTAACTGCAGAATATTTTTTTTTTTGTAGAAACCGCTGAATTGAAAAAAGACAACAAAAAATAAAAAGTCAAGGTGAATAATTTGTACTTGATTTTAGTATACACGACATAAAAAGGATTGCTGGTCAATATGTTTCTTGTAATTCAAAGTACCTATTTAAAGATGGTTTGAGGTCCGGGAATAGTGGTGGTGATTCTGAAGATCTCAGAGTTTTCCATCTTAACTGCCAGGGTTTGAATTCATCTTTTAATTTTATAAGTGAGATATGTGAACTTTCCATTTTTCAGGGTATTGGTCTCACAGAAACATGGCTAAATGAGCATAACTCTGCTCTCTTGGATATTCCAGGGCATACATTTTATCATAGGAATCTTCAATTTCGTCAACATGGAGGTATTGGAGCTTATATACGGAGCGATATCGAGGTTTTAGTAAGAAGTGATCTAGTGCTGTTTCACGAGATGTTATTTGAGCCACTTATCCTTCAGCTCAGGCTTAAGCCAAAAGATGTTTATGTTGTTGCATTATATAGACCACCATCTGGGTCTATACCGGCCTTTTTGGATATTTTGGAGGAACAGTTGAATAAACTACCTACTGGTTCGCACCCATTCTTCATGCTTGGGGACTCTAATATTGACCTTAACGATATGAATTCGAATACTCCTATGGACTTCCTACAGCTTTGCATGTCATACAGTCAATATATGACATTGCATGTCATATATTTCCCACTATTAATATTTGTACGCGTGTTACCACTTTAACGGCAAAGCTACTTGATATTATTTTTTCTAATTCTAAATTTTCAGATCCAGGGGTTATTGTTACTGATGTTTCTGACCATTTTGGGATTTCGGCAAGTTTTAAAGTTTGTTTCCAAAGGCAGCAAGGCCCTAGACTGAAAATGAATATATTACCTGTGCTCAACCATGGCAACTTAGAAAAGTTAAATGTTAAAAAGTTATATTGGAATAATAAAGTTGAAAATCTAGATGATATAAATATAAGTTTTCAGAGATTTTTATGATACATTGATCTCTATTTTGAGTAAAACTTTTGTAATGAATCGGACAAGGTCAAGGAAAAAGATGCCCAAAAAGCCGTGGTTGTCACCTAGTCTTCTGTGGTGCATAAATAAGAAAGACCAGTTATATAGGGGTTCAATAAGAAATGAAAATGATCCAGTTTGCACAAGAGTTTATAAAAATTATAGAAATGCTCTTAAAAAACTTTTGAGAAATGCGAAGAAAAAATATTTTGAGTGTAAATTTAAAGATGCTTGTGGTAACCCGGCTAAAACTTGGAAAATTATTAAAAGTGTTATATCTTCAACAGATCCGGCTCTGCCTGATGAAGTTACTACAAGTGATGGGTTAAAATCGAATGAGCCTGATGTAATTTGTAATGCCCTTTCGGAACATTTTGCAACTGTTGAGGCTCGATTTTCTCGTACTACAGTAGCTTCTGATAATGATCCTCCGCTTGAGACTTATATGGGTACTTCTGTCGATGTATCAATGTATCTAAGACCTGTCACTCATGATGAAGTTCGTAAGATTATCTTTGAGATGAAAAGTTCTTCGGCTGGGAGTGATTCCATTAACCTTCTTGTTTTAAAAGCCGCATTTCCAAGCATTTCACATATATTAACGTCCCTTATTAATGCTTGTTTTAAGCAAGGGAAGTTCCCCAATTGTCTTAAAATTGCAAGAATAACTCCTGTGTTTAAGGGTGGTAATAAGAATGATTTGGGGAATTATAGACCAATTTCATTATTACCTGTTGTTTCACGAGTTTTAGAAAAATGTATTAATATTAGAATTTATGAACATTTGGAGCGTCATAAACTTCTACCTCCAAATCAGTTTGGTTTCAGGAAGGGCAGAACAACAGAAATGGCGATTTTATTTATTACTACTATAATTAATGATGCTCTTGATAAAAAGCTTAGGGTAGCTGGTGTATTTTTGGACTTAATTAAGGCGTTTGACACTGTTGACCATCGAATATTATTTAAAAAATGTGAATTTTATGGATAAAGGGGTGCTACATTGAGTTTGCTTTGCAGTTATCTTCAAAATAGACAGCAGTATGTCAATTTACAAGGATTTTTGTCCAGTAAAAAAGTTGTTAATTGGGGGGTTCCCCAAGGATCCGTACTGGGTCCGACTCTGTTTTTAATTTTTATTAATGATCTACCACATGTTGTGAAAGCTCTGCCCAGAATTGACGACTTTGTTGACAATGGTCTGAGTAAGACCCAGCTTACTATGCCCTTATTTGCTGATGATACAACCTTGGTGTGTGTTGCCACTACAGAACAACTGCTCATGTCAACGATAAATGCAGCAATGAGCAGGATGTGCACATGGCTTAAAATAAACCACCTTGAGCTGAATATAGATAAGTCAAATTTTGATATTTTTTCTCGATCTCCGAATTTTTACCCTTGGTTCACGGAAATAATTTCGGAGCGGGGAATTATTAAACGAACAAGATTCACCAAATACCTCGGAATCAGTATTGATGAAACCCTATCATTTAAAGATCATGTGAAGTCAGTTTCGAAAATATTGTCACGTAACTTAGGTATCATGCGCAAATTAAAACATATTTTTCCCCCAAATGTTCTACGATTGTTATATTTTTCCCTGATTCACCCTTACATTTTGTATTGCTCGTCGATTTGGCGTGGTACTTTCTCTTCGATAGTTCGTCCAATCCGTGTGATCCAGAATAATGCTATCCGAGTTTTTTGTGGTGTTGGGAACCAGGAGTCTTTGAGGTCTGTGTATAGAGATTTAAATATAATGCCTGCAGCTGGATTACGTGATTTTTATATATAAGTATTACAGTGATAGCCTTCCTGATTGTTTTACAGGAATATATTGTGAGAGGTCTGATGTTCACCACCACATTACTCGGATACGAGGTAATACTGAGGTTCCTCGATTAGTTTCAAGTAGGTCTTCTTTTTCACTTATTTACAGAGCTTCAAAACTTTGGAATAAACTGAGTATAGATATTAAGGAAATAGGTAACTTTGGCCAGTTTAAGTCTGATTTACGTGTGGAGTTGCTCGGTAGGTATACTTTTGAAGCAGATTAACTGAAATAAATTTTACATAGGTTATTCATTTGTAATATTTATTTATTTTTTTTGTTGTCTTGGGGTCACGCAAGGTAGTGTATTGTTTATGTTTTTTTTTTTTTTGTTGATTTCAGTATATGGTCTCATTCTCCATATTTTCTTATTCTCCATATTGTCTCTTTATTTTCTTTGAATTTAGCACAGCCTCGCAAGCTTCGCTTATGTTGTGCTATTGATTAAAAAATGTTTATTTCTAATAAAATTGTTCTACTACTACTACTACTAAAAATAAGGCCATAAAAAATTAGGACATGTCAAGACATATTTATTAAATATTATTAAAAAGGAGGATATTTCATGGGATTAATTTCAAAAACATTTTCCACAAAACTGGATTTTCAAAAAAAAGTAAAGAGCTCCATTAATCCCAAAATGAGCAGAAAGGAAGTTAAATAATTTTCCAAGCATAAAACTACCAAAAATCACCATCAATAAATAAATGAAACTGAAAACAAATAGAAATTACAATATATGACCAAGCCAAACTCAAAACAGACAAAAGTTAACATGAGTAGGGCTGACAACCCCCATGCCTTCTCCAAGCCAGAACATAATTTGCACTTTACTGGAAAAAATAAATAAATGACCATGGATTGTCAGTCAAGACCAGAACATAATTTGCACTTTATTAAAAAAAAAAAAGAACCTGGATTGTCAGTTTAATAAACATACAGACATTTATTCTTTAAAGTTTTATTCATTTCTCATTTATTAAAGTAAAAAAAGTGAAAACATTTAAAAGGTATTTTGTTTTCAGTATAGTGCAAATTATATTCTGGTCTTGAGAAGAGATTGGGGTTGTCACTCGTGTTAATTTTTGCTCGTTTTCAGTTTGACTTGGTCATCTATTTTAATTTATGTTAGTTTTGAGTTTTATTTATTTATTAATGGTGATTTGAGGTAGTTTTACTCTTGGGAGACTATTTGACTTCATTTCTGCATATTTTTGACTTAATGGAGCTCTTTACTTTTCTTTGACAAACATGTTTTATGGAAAAAGTTTTTTTTTATTTAATTTCTGTTAGTTTTTTTATTAACATATTCTTTTTTATGATTTTTTTTTTTATAAGAATCGACAGTTTGACTTACTATTTGTATGCTGGAGAAAGTATTTCAACAATTTTTAACCCTGAGAAAAATAGTAGTATTTAGTTTAGTTTTATACCTCCTCAATTGGACCTGGGAAATAAAACTTAATGTCATTTCCAAAAATTACATCTATGTCCTTTGACAACATAGATACAGTTACAGTCTTTTGATTAATTTACATTGTAAGAGCAGATGCAGTAATAGAAGTAGCCCCGAAAGTTTCAATTTATTACCCCCAGTCATTCTCGATAAATTTTCGGGGTTTCTTATTGGCAATCATACATAGTGTCTTTTAATTTAGTTTTAAGGCAACATTTAGTTTGATTGGATGGCCTATCTCAAAATCCTATCTCAGGATTTTGATAATTGTGAATTATATCTTAAAACAATCAATGATGAAATGACATCCTCAGTATCACCAATGGTTGTATCTGATTTGATAATTATTGGTGATTCCAACTTAACATTAATTGAGTGGGTTGATGGTCTTGGTCATGCAGTATTAAGTAATGGAGATTCATCATTTGTGTCTTATCTATCTAATAACTTCCTTCCAAAATGCCTATCTCAAAATCTTGATTGAATGTATTTGAATAAATAATGAACAAGGGGGAGGGGGGTCTGGTTTGTCCTCCAGTCTCTTTCAACTATTGAAAACAGCACTAGAACTTACAATTTCCAGTTGAATGAGCCCTTTTTGAAGTTCATATGACAACTCTTTCATTACAAAGAGCCCTAGTCTAAAATAAAAAAAATACATTGTGTTCACATTACTCTTTACTTAAGCAGCACTATTACACTGCCTATGATTATTAAGTTTGAAAGCCTTTTAATGGCTCATGAGCTGCCAGGCCACAATAAGCAAAGGTAGCACCCTTGTGATACCCTCTCTTTAAGGGGGTAATATGGTGGAAGACGACCAGGGGACTTTGAATCTTTTTAATTTAAAAAACTTTGTCCACATCCAAATTTGATACTCCCATGATAATCCACATAAAAAAAAACACAACTAAACTAAAATTCTCAAATTTAAAGAACTATTATTTTTGCAAGGAATTATTTTCTGGGGGGGAGGATCTCTTCATATATATTTCTTCAATAGGATTCTCTTACATGCTGAATCTGAGGGTGTGATTTTCATTAAGATAGCTTGACTTTTTGGGGACATTTCTCCCTTTTTCAAAGTCAGACAAATTTTCACAGGCCCATTGCAGTTGATTGATAACTACTTGTTATCAAATTCCTTTTTCAGTTTTGGTTACTACAGGAACAAGTTACTCCTTACCTATGGTCTGTTGCCACAAACTGTTTTGCATTGTTTTTTTTCTATGTTAATCAGCTTCAAATTTCAGATCATGAAGATCCCACAACAAAATTTTCAGGACCAAGGGAACCTCAGCTGAAAACAAATCTGATTGTATTAATTCTGGGTTTCCTATTTTTATCTTTTAGACAGCAAACCGAAATTATTCCTAATAAATGAGCTCAAAATGTATCAATTTTAATAAAACAAGTAGCTAAAACAAAATGTAAAAGATGAAATTTTTAAATCAATTAATGATATTAAAACACATATGTCTGCTCTTTAACGACTAGTCCCCAATAAATGCTCAATTTCTGATGAACATGCTGAAATTCAGACCCTTGAGCAACAAGAGACTGCCACTGTGAAGAGTGATTTTGTCCTTCTTGATAGTGAGGTTCAATGCCTTTTTGCTGAAAAGTGGGATAGGCAATTTAGAGCCCTGTACATAGTTGCATATGGTATCCCATCACATCCAAACAAACAACTCTTCATCCAGTTATACCTCAACCAAACTACAAACTTCAAGACACTTGGATTCCTAATTTCATAAGACTTCCCACCCCTGCAAACTCACAGATTGTAAATGCGCACCCACCACCAATCCTCTTCTCTATTCCCAGTGTAGACACCAAAAGGACAATCATTAACCATCCTCACGAAAGCTGCAAATATTTTCAGTCTTGCAGTGATGCATCAAAAGCTGAAAGTGACAAACATAAGACTCTCATAGATACACTAAAATGGCAAACAAATTCTCGTGAAAAAGAATCTCATAATTTTCAAAGGCCAAATTAAGACAGAAAACGTTGCTAAACTTCATGGTTGGGAAGTTCCCAAGCCAGCACTGAACATGGCTACAATAGAAACATAACAGTTTATACCTCACCACATGTAATAGCCCTGATTTCTCGTGCTTATATTCTTGATTTTAAAATCCATATTGGGTGTGTATATAAAAGCCCAAGTGCGCAAAGTCTTGATAATTGTGAATTATATCTTAAAACAATCAATGATGAAATGGCATCCTCAGTATCACCAATGGTTGTATCTGATTTGATAATTATTGGTGATTCCAACTTAACATTAATTGAGTGGGTTGATGGTCTTGGTCATGCAGTATTAAGTAATGGAGATTCATCATTTGTGTCTTATCTATCTAATAACTTCCTTCATCAAACAGTTGATAAGCCAAAAAGACACCATGGTGACCAGAATCCCTCCTTGATGGATCTTGTCATTTTGAGCAATCCAGATTCCCTAATCACAAATGAATTTCCTCCTCCAATTGGCAACAAATACCACTTAGTCACCCTATCTGTGTTATCCTTGAATAGTCATTTGCATCCTAATCTTAGTCCTCAAACTTTTATTGACTATAAAGCAGTACAGAAGCAACTAGTCTCAGTAAATTGATAAGAACTCATCATTTCTCATATCAATACATCATGGACAAACATAAGCAAGTCCTCTTATCAACTGAGAAAAAGCCATCCCATGTCATCTACCAAAAACACATCCATTCCTCACAAAGGATGCAAAGAAAAAAATAAACAGGAGAGCTAGAGCCTCAAAAAGGTACAAGAAACAAACGAAAAAATTGGCAGAGGTATGCTAAGACTTCAAACCTTGTCTACAATGTAGTAAGGAAACTGAAGTGTAAACATGAGACAAAGCTTGCCACAGATATCAAGGCAAAACCCAAAGACTTCTGGGGACATGTTTCTGCTAAAAATCCTGACTGTCAAACAATTCCTGACCTCAAACATAATGGTTAACCCACTCATTGTCAGTTGATAAAGCTAATGTATTGAAAACCCAGTTTGCCTCTGCCTTCATCATCCAATCTTGTCCAACTATCCCTGCAGCATCATCAACTGTAACATCTGAACCAATGCTTAATTGTCAATTACTGAAGGAATGGTCTTAGTTAGCCTTGATAAACTTGATGTTAACAAATCCAAAGGATCAGATGGGATACACCCAAGGCTCCACACAGAGTGCCAAAATATTCTCAGTTCTCCTCTGCATAGACTCTTCCAGCTGTCCGAACAAAATGGAGAACTATTGTCTGATTAGAAAACGGTATATCCCACCAATCCACAAAAAAAGCCCTAAAGATCCTGCTGGGGATAGGCGATTCGAGTATCCACACTTCCCACACGTCCAAATTCACCCCCCCCCCCCCCAAGTTCTGAAAACTCCGTGAAAAATTGATATCTGTTGGCTGAAAGTTGTTTTTTTTTTTTTTTCAGAAGACCAAAAAGGACTCATATAAGTCCAAAAAAAGGATCCGACAATTGTCTTGCCTGCGATATTGCATTAGAAAATGATTCTTATGCCTTTCTTTGTGATAGGTGTGACAAGTGGATATGTACTGAGTGTCTAGACATGCCTGAGCCTGAATATCTGCTTATCACGAAAATTTTCCGATGTGTAGATATTTGTATCAAGTGCCCAGCATGTAAATACGGATCAACATCTGTTAACACTCAAAATCCAAGTGTTGAGAATATCGTACAAGTTACAATAAATAGCATGAAAGATCATTGATAAAATCCCATCTCAAGCGGCCTTTCAAGAAATTATCCAAGCATCTTTAAAAGACTTGGAAACATCACTAAAAGCTGAAATCTCACAAACTGTCAGTGAGATAAAATCACAAGTGTCAGCACTGGAAACCCAGGTGTCCGAAAAATGCTCGCTCTCTGAAATGCGTTCCGAAGTCCAGACGGTAGTTCTTCAAGAGACAACAAGCATCAAAGCCAATCTTACCCAGCATCTTGATAGTGAGATCCAGCGCCACTTTTCTGAAGAAAGGGACAGACAACGTAGAGCCCTTAACATTGTTGCATTTGGGGTCTCTCTGCAACCCAATGAACAGCTATTCATCAAGTCTTATATTGATCAAAAGTATAAGCTCAGAGACGTTCACATCAATAATGTGAGAAGACTTCCGATCCCTACTAACTCTCTGCCATCTGCACACCCTCTCCTGTTCTTTTTACTGTCCCAAGTCTGGACATCAAAAGGTCAATCATCAACGCTCCCGCGAGCTCCACGAGGATATACAATTTCGTGGTGACGCATCCAAGACAGAGAGTAACAGGAGAAAGGCCTTAGTTGAAGAGTTGAACAGAAGAATAAGCTCAGGTAAGCCTAACCAAATGATCTTCAAGGGCCAAATCGTTCCAAAAAACGAGGCTGCTCATTGCAGTTTGGAAGCCCCACCCCGGCCCCCTCCAAACCAATCCGCGATGGAAACCTAGTTATGTCATGGCATCTTCATGTAAATAGTTTTATTTCCCCAGTGCTTAGTTTTGATAAATCGTCAGTTAATATTTCTTGTGAAGCTTCATCCAATCCTTCTCCAAATGTTTCCCATGTTGATCTAAGTGTTATTTCTGCTAATGATAATTCAAATGTTCTATCTAATAATTTGTTCGTGTCATGTCAGAATTCAGCAGGTTCAAGTTTTTTAAGTACCATATCTGATGTTACCTCTGAGTCTCAACAGCCAAATTTCCTGAGTCAGAAGCCCCTTTCTGGAAATACTTTCCGTGTTCTTTCAAGCAATGTTGAATTTCTGACAAATAAGCTTCTCGAATCCGGAGTGCTTCTAAGGGAAGAAGCAGCAGATGTTTTTTGGTGGTTACTGCAGCATCCCTACAGATCTCGGGATATCAACTATTTAGCAACTTAGAGCACCCAAATTGTCAAAGAGGAGTTGGTGTTTATGTAAGAGATAGTATCCAAGTTATTATTGTAAATCCTACTATGCTTGATATATCTTTGATTGAAAGTGTATGGCTTGATACCTCCATTGCTAATAAAATTTGCGTCTTGGGTGGGTTTATTGAAGTCCAAGTGCTCCTTCCCTTGAAAATAGTGAATTGGCCCTCAAAACTATTATTGATGAAATGACATCTTTAATATCCCTTCCTAGCTCATTCGAGTTAATAATCACTGGAGATTTTAATTTTCCTGCAATTGAGTGGGTTGAAGGAACTGGACATTTTTCATCTAATAGTAGAGACTCACCTTTTTTATCTTGCCTATCAAATAATTTTCTTGATCAGACTATTGATAAGCCTACACGCCATAGAGCTGATCAGAATCCCTTGCTGTTAGACCTCAGCATATTGCGTGATACTGATTCCCTCATTCGTGATGATTATTTACTGCCAATTGCTAGTAGCGACCACCTAGTTATTTTGTCTGTGTTGTCCCTAAATAGTCATCCTCAACCTAAGTTTCGTCCTCAGACTTTCACCGACTATGAGGCAATACAGCAGGAACCTTCATCTGCAAACTGGTTAAATTTCAAAAAAAAACTCTCCTTGCTCTTGAAAAGAAACATTCCAGGGTTATTTTTAGGAAACAGCCCAAAACACTTCCCTTCCTCACTAAGGAAGTTAAGAAGCTGATTAACCAGAAATGTAGAGCTTGGAAACGGTATATGAAGAACAGGAACCAGGAGACCCTGTCAATTTATAAGGCAGTACGGAATTGTGTAACAGATTCTGTAAAAAAAACTGAAATCTGCTTATGAGGATAAATTAACTTCTGAGACCAAGTTAAACCCAAAATCTTTCTGTAGACATGTCTCTTCTAAAAACCCAAATCATCATACTATTCCTGACCTTGTTGACCACAGTGTACTACACTCATCTCCAATAGATAAGGTTGACATTCTAAATGCAAAATTTGCTTCTGCCTTTACCCAAAACTCAGGTACCTCCTCATCAGATCCTCCATTGTACAAAGTGCTTTTCCCTATGCCTAATCTGTCAGTAACTGAAGTATTGGTTTTCAATAGCCTTGAGAAGCTTGATGTAAATAAGTCAAAGGGACCAGACAGTGTTCATCCACGTCTTCTTAAGGAGTGTCTAAAAGCTCTCAGTTACCCCCTGTGCATGCTGCTCTGGTTATCTCTTCAAAGTGGGGAACTACCACATGATTGGAAAACATCTTATAAAACCCAGATCCATAAAAAGGGACGAAGAGACTCAGCAGAAAATTACCGTCCTATAAGCATTACCTCTGCAGTTGTTAAGGTGCTTGAGAGATTTGTTAATAAAGCTCTAATTGAACATCTTGAGGTCAATAATATCCTTTCCACATCACAACGCGGAATCAGATCTGGTAGATCTGTGGACACTAACCTCATCCAAACATATGAATTAGTGACAGCACTGCTTGATAAGGGTTTTCCTGTCGATATGATTCTTTTTGATCTGTCCAAAGCATTCAACAAAGTTTGTCATGAATTCCTCATAATCAAATTGAAGGTTGCAGGTGTCAACGAAGGTGTTGTACAGTGGATTATGGGCTTCCTTTCTGAGAGATCACAGAGTGTCAGAGTTTTTGATTTGCAAGGAACTCCTCATTTATCTTCTCCCACAACTGTATTAAGTGGCGTGCCCCAGGGCACTATTCCTGGACCAACACTTTTCAACTTCTATGTTAATGATCTACCCACCCTTCTTTCAAATCTTATTACCCTTCATGCTGATGACTCACAACTAGTTGGAAAAGCTGCTACTCCCTCTGACCAGCAATCAATTCAAACAGATCTTGATAGTCTAGGAAGATGGGCTAACATGTGGCTTCTGACTTTTAATATTGACAAATGCCATGTAATCCATTTTGGCAAACACAACAAGCATCATAAGTATTTCCTTCAAGACAACTTCCTTTCTGCTGTTTCCAATGAAAGAGATCTAGGGGTTATTGTAGATCACCAATTAAAGTTTAGCAGCCATGCTAAGTCTGATTCATCTTCTGCAAATAAAACCCTTGGTATCAGAAAAAGAACCATCTCCAGCCAACACCCTAGAGTTCTTATGAAGTTATATAAGGCGCTTGTACATCCACGCCTGAGGTTGGAATGTCACTGGCAGCCCCTTTCTTCAAAAAAGATAAAAAGTTGCTTGAGGATGTCCAGCGTTGTGCCACTAAGATGGTTGACAGCATGAATAAATTTCCATACAAAGAAAGACTACATTGTTTGAAGCTGCCAATGATGACATACCAAAGGAAAAGGGGTGAGATTATTTTAACCAAAAAAATCCTCTCTAAAAACACCCTCCCCAGTCTCTTTGCACAGCCCTTGCATTCTGGTACTAGAGGGCATTCATTGAAGCTCTCCATGCAGCGTTCCATGAGTAGACATAGAAGCCACTTCTTCAGCCAGAGAATCATCAATATGTGGAATCAGCTCTCTGAAGAAACAGTTTCTGCTACTTCAACTGACATGTTCAAGTCCCACCTTGATAGGGAATGGCTCTGCCAGGAGTTCCTTTACAATTGGGAAGCTGCAGAGTCCTCCACAAGAGTCTAGTCTACCAGCCACAATCTACACCAAACAAATTCTTTTTTTTCATGGAGCAACACAAGGATGGATAATCCTTATATCACTCCAAGCTGCAGATCATGCAGAAAATGACAGTCCCATGAGAATTACTTCTCCAGTTGTAAAGGTGCTAGAGAGATTTGACAAAAGAGATCTAATTCAGCACTTGAAAATTAACAACATTCTCACTTCCACTTAACATGGCTTTGGATCTATAAAATCCATTGATACTAATTTAATATAGACATATGATTATGGTACATCATTGTTGGATAAAGATTTCCCTGTCAACATGGTGCTCCTGGACCTCAGAAACATTTGACAGTTGGTCATGAATTCCTTATTGCCCAACAAAATGTGGCAGCTGTTGATGATGTTATGTCAAATGGATACAGAGTTTCCTTTCAGAAAGAACACAAGTTATAAGAGTTCATGAATTTCAAGATGTCCCTCATTTTTCCTCTTCTACAACTGTTTTAAGCAGCATTCTCCAGGGGACTATTCTTGAGCCAAGTCTTTTCAACTTCTATATAAATGATGCACCCAATCTTTTATCAAACCTCCTCACTCTTTATGCTGATGATTTGAAACTTGTACATAAAGGAGCTACACTCTCCTACCTACAACCTATGCAAAAGGACCTTGACATTCTTGGGACTTGGGCTCATACATGGTTCCTCTCTTTCAATAGTGATAAATGCCATGTAATCCACTTTGATTGCCAAATCACAATACACATCAGCAGTACTATCTTCAAGGTAACCCTTTTTTGGCAGTACCTAAAGAAAGAGATCTTGGAGCCATTGTTGACTGTCAATTTAAGGTTAGCACCCGTGCAAAACCTGTATCTTTGTCTGCCCTCCAATCTCTCAGAATGATCAAAAGAACTATTACCAGCAGATGGCCAAATGTGTTTATGAAGCTCTACAAAGCATTAGTTTTGCCTGCACTTAGAGGTTGGAATGTCCCTACTTCAAGAAGGACAAGAAAATACTAGACAGAGTACAACAAAGAGCAACAAAATGGCCAAAGGCCTCAAACACGGCCCAATCTTTTTACAAAGATTGTTTACATCACTTGAAGCTTCCTACACTCACATACCAGAGGAAACATGGTGACATGATTATAGCCCACAAAATAATTTCAAAAAATAATCTAGTGGAGCAATAATCATAGTGGAGCATTACAAGGATGGAAAATAATTATATTTTCTCTAAGCTGCAATTTAAAAAAGGTAAAGAATATAGCATTGGACTTTATAATCCCTACCAGCAGTGCTGATTTCTGTTTCTTGGCCCTTCAGCCAGGAAGTGCAATAGGAATTTGGGGGTCAACCATCCTGTGCTTTTGCACACCCTTCCTGTTTACCTTCCCCAGATTTCTTCAGGTACCCATTAAGAGCTGGGTTAACTCTGGCTGAGCTTACAAAGTCATGCAACTGACCCCTATCCCAAACCAAATAATTGGATACACTAGGATTTAAACCTGCACCCTCTCTGACAAATGATCCTAAATCAATGATCCTGTTCAACAACATGAATTGAAAATATGCATGATCTTTGGTTCTCTGTATGGCTGAAGCCATACTGACCCCTGTCATGTTACAACATTGAATACAGACAAATATCAATCAACCAATTCATTATAAAACTGTTATAGGTTATATTTTATTTGGTATCCTGGATACCTACCTCTAATCCTGGTTATGACTTTACTGGAGCCTGTAGTAAAAATGTGGTGGGTGTTCTTTTAAAAGTTGACCATCATCATCACTAACCAGCAGTTCTACAGGATTTAATCCTTATTTTGCTGGACAATGCAATTTAAGGTAATTTATCTAGGGTAAACTTTGAGGAAGGAGATTCAATAAAACATAAAGTTATAAAAGCTGAAACTTGATAAAGAATTAAAATTCACTATACACACACAGACAGCTGTAGCCAGAGCACTCCAAACCCTGGGCATTATAAAAAGAAAAATCACTAGCAGGTCACTCATGGTGATGACTAAATTATATAAGGCATTGGTCAGGCCTAATTTGGAGTTTGGCATGTGTGTTGCTAGCCCCCTCAACAAAGGTGACCAGCAGAAGTTAGAAACAGTTCAGAGACAGGCTACAAAAGCAATTGAGGGATGCAAATATTTAAACTACTCATCCTGTCTGAAGAGGCTGAAACTCCCCACTCTTGTCTACAGATGTAAAAGGGATGATATTATCATGATGCATAAGCTCCTGAATTACAACTCTCCATTAAATAAGCTATTTCAACTTGACCAGTCTGCCAGAACTAGGGGGCATAGTCAGAAACTGTATCAGAAGAGAGCTGCCACTAGACTATGCAATAACTTCTTCACTTACAGAATAGTGAGTTTGTGGAATTCTCTCACCAAAAAAGCAGTCACTACCCCCAGCACTGCTGCCTTTAAAGGAGCCATTGATGGAGAATGGTCATCAAAGCTATGGCAAACTGAGTGGGATGCCATTGAGACATCCAACCACCATCATCACTAACCAGCAATTCTACAGGATTCAATCCTTATTTTGCTGGACAATGCAATTTAAGGTAATTTATCTAGGGTAAACTTGGAGGAAGGAGGTTCAATAAAACATAAAGTGCCTCAGAAAATCTGTTATATTTTGTGAATGTAATGAAGGAAGAACTTTGCCACTAATACTTTTAATTTCAAAATATGACATAGTCATATGTTTAAAGGTGTCACCCTAAACATTAAGACAAGTTTCTTCAACCACCCAAGATAGACTATCTACCAAATCCCAGTGTGACATGTGAAATAATAAAAAAAAAAATGAAGGAAACATGTTAAGAAAATGATTTATGCTTCATAATGTGCAGAATAACTGTAGCTAATACATTTTACATGCAGTCCTGCTATAATTTACCCCTAACCCCCTAAATATGCAAATATATAGCTAAAATTTTAACTTTAGCCTATCATTTATTCTCCTAATATTTTTCTCTTGTTTCCAGCTGGAAAACCCATAAATTAGCAGACAAAATCCACAATTTACTATCTTTAAAGCCTAATAAAATTAAAAAAACGCAATTTCGGTTGTTTTAGAAAGATTGTGAGTGAAACTTCCTAACAACCACAGATTATTGATACAAGCTTGTAATGCATTAAATAGGCTAGGCTCTGTATTTTGACCAAATTTTTACTTGGCCACCAAAGATCAGTACCTTCTAGAACAGGAAAGAGCACATACCAGAGCATCATTGAAATGCCAAATCCATTCCTGAAAGTGTAAATATCAGAACCCAGCTCCTTTTCATGATAGCTGAAAGTCCCCCTTGAGGAACTTTACAGAGAATATTTCAACCATAGACATGTGCAAGGATTAATTTTATATTCACTATATTAAAACGTGGTAATACCTTTAAATTAGAAGCCACTTACATAAATAAAGAAATTTTCCTAAATTACAAATTGTACTTATAATTTTCTATATCATTTGTTAACGTGACAACTAGCGCTAAATGCTAGATGACAGTATTATCCAAAAGCAGCCATATCACAACCGTTTCCTTCAACTTTCCAAACACCTATTTTTAAAAGTGAAGTAAGCAGTTTTTTCCCTCCAATAATTCTTGATTACAGGTTTGTTGTCATTTCTTATATTTTTCGCCACTAATACTCTGGAAATCAATGCAAGGTCTTTAATTTTTTAGTGAATTAAGACTTTGATTTACTGCCTGTGGTGTTATCAGAACTGTTACCCCTCCTTCATTAGACCCAATTGGCAAGGCTACTTCATGGGTTAGATTTTTATGGGACTTGTACTCAAATATAATAGCTGCAATTAGCCTATTATGTTTATAAACAATACTGAATCGAAATTTGACTGTATAGGCTAGACAGATTTCCTTTTCAATCTCTTACTTCTGCCTTAGCCTATGATAAACCTTCACTAAAATAACCTGTGGTAAAATTCTAGTTAATTGACTTCTTACTATCTCAGAAAGGGTTTAGGTTAGGAAATTGAAACTTTCAGGGATTAATCTACTGACTAAAGTATGTCTTCTGAAGGTATTAAATGTGTGTTATAAAAGTGAAACCTTGAAAAATAGACCTCTGGCTTAATTGAAGTAGGCTACAACAAAATTGTTTTCAGCTTCATAACTTTACTTGATTCCATTTTTATAAGGTTTTAAAGATATTACCTTACCTTAAATTGCAGCTTGGAGTGATATAAGGATTATCCATCCTTGTGATGCTCCATGAAAAAAAAAAATTTGTTTGGTGTAGATTGTGGCAATTAGACTAGACTCTTGTGGAGGACTCTGCAGCTTCCCAATTATAAAGAAACTCCTGGCAGAGCCATTCCCTATCAAGGTGGGACTTGAACATGTCAGTTGAAGTAGCAGAAACTATTTCTTCAGAGAGCTGGTTCCACATAGACTATTGAAGATTCTTTGGCTAAAGAAGTGGCTTCTATGTCTACTTGTGGAACACTGCATGGAGAGCTTCAATGAATGTCCTCTAGTACCAGAATGCAAGG
Source organism: Artemia franciscana (assembly GCF_032884065.1). Taxonomy (NCBI): domain Eukaryota; kingdom Metazoa; phylum Arthropoda; class Branchiopoda; order Anostraca; family Artemiidae; genus Artemia; species Artemia franciscana. Next base: position 25,987,173 of record NC_088866.1, read on the forward strand.
GCTATGCAAAGAGACCAGGAAGGGTCTTCAAATACATTTCCTAAATTTTGAAAAAAAAACATTGATATGGCTCAAAATTCTACTCAAATAACAGGAATTGCATTTTCAGAACTAAACGCAGAGAAAAAGGAACTAGTAACTGAAAATTAAGGTAAAATATTATTTTGTCAAATTACAATAGGTATAGACCTGTCATGTAGGCAAATTTCAGGGTCCTCTAGAGAGAGGAGTTGAGGTGGGTACTTTAAAATACCTTTCTGGGACACACTTTAGCCTGTAGACTCATCCCTGAAAGTTTTATTTTCCTAACCTAAACGCTTTCCAAGATAGCAAGAAGTAAATTAACTAAAATTTTACCTAACCTATCTTTGTACTATTCTATCTTTTTTAATAGGGTAGAGTAAAGTCTCATTTACTAATTTGGGTATATTTCAGACAACTTTTTTAGAATTGGTATTTTAACCTTCAACTAAAGTTTTTTTAGGCCAATACAAAGAAGGGGATATTCACCATATGGCTAATATGGGGGTAAAGTTTATTTGTAATCCAAATTAATTTTGTATTTATATTTGGGATGCAATCCTGAGTAGGCCTATGTATTTGCACATTAGAGAGGTGGGGATATAAACTCTATAAAATATAGGCAAGGTTTTAGGAATTTCTTAGAGAAACTAGAAACACAAGGAAAGAAGTGATGATAAAGGTTCTGCCCCTCCAAAATGGGTTAATTATAATTATTCTGCATATTACTACTACTACTACTAATAACTCACTGCAGCACCAAGCTGCCTGAGGCCAACACAGCTACGCACGCTCCTCCTCCAACCTAATCTATTTAAAGCCTCCCTCTTTACACCCTCCCAGGAAGTTCCCATTTCCTTTAAATCCTTATTTATGACATCCTCCCAACCCAGACAAGGACGACCTGCTTTCCGTGTAGCCCCAGACGGTTGGCCAAAAAGGACAATCTTCGGTAATCTGTCATCCTTCATCCGTAGAACGTGGCCTAGCCATCTCAACCTTTCTTTCATTATAGCCCCAGAAAGCAGGATTGAACCACACTTTTCGTACAACCTACTGTTTGAAATACGGTCAGTCAGCCGGGTACCCAGAACAATCCGTAGGCAATTTCTCTGGAAAACATCTAGTAAATTTTCATCTGCTTTTCGGAGTGTCCATGCTTCAGAGCCATATTTGACCACTGTCATCACTGTAGCTTCCAATATTCTAATCTTGGTTTGTAGGCTTATCTTTCTATTCTTCCAAACTTTTTTTAACTGTGAAAAAACACCCTGAGCTTTAGCTATTCTACTTTTAACATCTTCACTGCTCCCACCATCTTTACTAATAATACTACCAAGGTAACTGAAGCTCCCAACCTGATCAATCTTTTCGTTACCTAAGGTCACCTGTTCATCTTCACTTATTCCTAATCTTAGTGACTTAGTCTTCTTAACATTGATTTTCAAGCCTATTTTAGCACCCTGAATTCGTAAAACCTCTAAAAATTCATTCATTTTGCTCACACTTTCATCTAATATGCTTAAATCATCAGCATAATCTAAGTCCAGGAGCGTTCTTCCTCCCCATTTGATTCCATGGTCTCCAATTGCCTTTCCTGTGCTCCTTAAGACGAAGTCCATCAAAATGATCCATATAAAGGGGGATAGAACACAACCCTGCTTAACTCCTGATTTAATACAAAACCAGTTGCTAACCTCATTTCCTACCTTAACCGCAGCAGTATTATTCTCATACATAGTGCAAATCACTTTAATGTATTTTTCTGGTATACCATATAATGATAAGACCTTTGTTAACGCTGTTCTATCAACAGAATCGAAAGCTTGCTCATAATCGATAAAACTAAGGACCAAAGGTGTTTGACAACGAAGGGACTGCATATTATGGAGTAAGAATTGTTTTGGAGAAGAGACAAGTTAAAGGAGTTATCTAAAACAAATTGTTGAAAATTTTTTAGGGTACTTATCTGTTATAGTGGTTGGCTAATTTATAGATTGTCTCACCAAATAAAAAAAAGGCCTTAGGCAAAAATCTCAATTAAGGGAAAACCATGAGTGCTCAGCCAATGCCTAATCTTGTATAGGCAAGATATCTTAAGAAAAGTTTATTCTCTATAAACATGTAGCCTAGACAACAGCTCCCTAATTTTACCTTAATTTGCACTTCTGAGCAAATTAAGATCCATTGATATATGAATTGCTTCAAACTTGATGATATAGATCATCAAATGCATCCAGTGCTACTTCTAGGCAAAAACATTTTTTTCAACATCTAGCAACTTCTTATGAGCTTAATCATTGGGTACTGAGGCTATTGTATTTGAGAAACTATTCCTGTGGTTTACACATGGCTTGAGAAATTTTTTTGTCTGTGTTGAGGTTTGACAGGTGACTTGAACAGCCTCTTGAATGTCCCCTTCTGTCAGTGCCAATATTTTGGAAAGACTACCTTAAATGGCAGCTCTACAAATGTCCCCTCCTGTCAGTGCCAATATTCTGGGGAGGTTACCTTTAGCTACAAGATGACAAATGAATTGGGTCTTCTGAAGTATGTCATGAGTGTTTCAGCTCTTTGTCATCAGTAAACCAGTAGATGATTTCAGCTCCTTCAAATGTTCATCATAAGGCTTGTCTCTCATCTTTGTTACTGTCTTAGAAGCTCTTCTTTGTACCCCTTCCAGAAGCTGTTCATAACCCCTGTATCCATGTGATGCTGTGCTTGATTTGAGGTAAATCAAGCACTTTACTGACAAGGGCCCTGTACAACCTCACATCAATGTAGAGAGATCTACTTAAAATAGTTTTTTTTTTTTTTTACAATACTGCTAGGACAGAGTTCTTGTTGTTTGAATGGAATTTACACTGGTTGTCAACAATAATCCTTCTCTTCATCCAGAATTTGCAGCTCTTATATTTGGGATGTTATGTATATATGGATTTTAGTTAGAATTGGCTGAATTCACAATTGCAATCTAAAAAAATCTGTTTTTGTATTTGAATTTTGACAAAGTTACCCCACACCCTAGCATATTTAAATTCAATTATTATATTTCACAATACTTCTATTACATTATGTTTATTCAAGATTGAACTTATGATTTAGTTATATTGTTTTAGCTTTACTATCCTGTATCCAAGATTAGGCTTCACTTTTGTCTATCAGTATATTTGAAATTGTGAGTTTTGAATATGGTTAAAATATTCAAGCTAATCAAATGCTTATAAAGAAGGTTTTAAAAAATTCAATGGTAAAACAGTCCACTTTCTAGGTGGTATAGTAGAGATTTTATAACAATATAACAAATGATTATTGAAGAAGTGAATAGATGTCTGACCACAGGATACCTTACCCTATAATACCTAAAAATTAGACTGTTTCACTATTGAATTTGTCTAAAATTTCTTAATAAAAATGTGATTAGCTTGAACATTTCAACCATACACAGCACTAATTATTTTAAAAAAATATATATAGGCCTATATATATATATATATATATATATATATATATATATATATATATATATTAAACTGTTGTAATTGATCAACTCCTTTCTTGAAAGCATCTATTGTTTGAAACTGGTTGGTGGCTTTAGATAGGTTGTTCCAGTGAGGGACTGCAAATACAAAGAAGAAGTGATTGCACTTGCATTGATGGCAAAAGAGCCCTTGCAGACTCTTTTTTTGACCTCCTGTCATGCTTGTGAGGGATGCATAGATAACTTGACTACAAAGTTTTTTTTAGCAGTTTGCAAGTATTGATTGCATCTCATCTCTTCCTTTACCTTAAATCGCAGCTTGGAGAAATATAAGGATTATCCATCCTTATGATGCTCCATGAGAAAAAAGAATTCGTTTGGTGTAGATTGTGGCTGTTAGATTAGACTCTTGTGGAGGACTCTGCAGCTTCCCATTTGTAAAGGAATTCCTGGCAGAGCCATTCCCTATCAAGGTGGGACTTGAACATGTCAGTTGAAGTAGCAGAAACTGTTTCTTCAGAGAGCTGGTTCCACATATTGATGATTCTTTGGCTGAAGAAGTGGCTTCTATGTCTACTCGTGGAATGCTGCATGGAGAGCTTCAAAGAATGTCCTCTAGTACCAGAATGCAAGGGCTGTGCAAAGAGATCGGGAAGGGTATTTTTAGAGAGGATTTTTTTGGTTAAAATAATGTCACCCCATTTTCCGTTGGTATGTCAGCGTTGGCAGCTTCAAACGATGTAGTCTTTCTTTGTATGAAAATTTTTTTCATGTTGGTAACCATCTTAGTGGCATGACGCTGGACATCCTCAAGTAACTTCCTATCTTTTTTGAAGAAAGGGGCTGCCAATGACATTCCAACCTCCAGGCGTGGACGTACAAGCACCTTATATAACTTCATAAGAACTCTAGGGTGTTGGCTGGAGATGGTTCTTTTTATGATACTGAGGGTTTTATTTGCAGAAGATGGAACAGACTTAGCATGGATGCTAAACTTTAATTGGTGATCTACAATAACCCCAAGCTCTCTTTCATTGGAAACAGCAGAAAGGAAGTTGTCTTGAAGGAAATACTTATGATGCTTGTTATTTTTGCCAAAATGGATTACATGGCATTTGTCAACATTGAAAGTCAGAAGCCACATGTTAGCCCATCTTTCTAGACTATCAAGATCTGTTTGAATTGATTGCTGGTCAGAGGGAGTAGCTGCTTTTCCAACTAGTTTTGAGTCATCAGCATAAAGGGTGATAAGATTTGAAAGAAGGGTGGGTAGTTTGTTAACATAGAAGTTGAAAAGTGTTGGTTGGAGAATAGTGCCCTGGGGCATGCTGCTTAATACAGTTGTGGGAGAAGATAAATGAGGAGTTCCTTGCAAATCAAAAACTCTGACACTCTGTGATCTCTCAGAAAGGAAGCCCATAATCCACTGTACAACACCATTGTTGACACCTGCAGCCCTCAATTTGATTATGAGGAATTCATGACAAACTTTGTCGAATGTTTTGGACAGATCAAGAAGAATCATGTCAACAAGAAAACCCTCATCAAGCAGTGTAGTCACTAATTCATATGTTTGGATAAGGTTAGTGTCCATAGATCTACCAGATCTGAATCCATGTTGTGATGTGGAAAGGATATTATTGACCTCAAGATGTTCAATTTGATAGACTAAGGTGGGGAGTTTGAGTTTATAGTCAACAGTGGAGCTCAATCCTGGAAAATGTTACTCAATCCCGGGCAATAATTATATTTAAGTAGGCTAATCAGTAGTGGTACATTCAATTAGGATGTACCTCTCTATTAGGGTCAGATATAGGGTAAACATCAATTAGTCTATTCCTAGTCTTAGACAACTATTTTGATTAAAATGCAAGTAATCTAGTAATCTATGAAAACTAGTCCTACTTCTAAGAAGACAATACAACAAGTATCAAAGAGTACCATTAAATTCCCAATTCAACAATTTTTGAATAAAATTCTTATAGCCTAGACTAAATATATAACTACAAGAAAACACTACAGCACTGTATACCCAGTGCTAAATTATATTTTTATGTTATGTTTTACAGGTCTACCTAACTTTTCTAATATTGCATATGAGAATCATCTGTTGCTTATTAGCCATTCAAAGTGTAGCCTAGTCAAGTTGGCCCAGTTTGTTTATAAGCTCTATGAGAAAATTGGCATTATGCTCAACAATCAAAAGTGTGAATATTTAGTTTGAATGCTAAAGGAGTGGTTCTTAGTTGGGCTAGTTCCTGTGTTGTGTTGGCTTAGAAGTAGTATTTGCCACTCTGTGTCAACTTATTGTTGTACTGTGTTTTTTAGAGATTAAGAATAAGCTTATAGCAGGTTATGCTCAAATTGTCCCAAATTGTGGCTAACATTATCATAAGGCCTTGGCTAGACTTTGCTCAACATACTGTGACCATTCTTTTGTGTTCTGGGCACCCTTTTTTTATGCTAGCAATATGCAGAACATTAGAATATTGTATGTACATTACTGCAAACACTTTTTATATCTGCCTTGTTGGTGTAGGAATTGAAAGATTATTTGAAGGTTTAGTGTTTCTGACATATTGACATCTTATAATAAGTTGGGTGCCAAGCTAAAAGAAGAAGTTTGTCTACAGTTAGGTCTTTTCTATCCTCTTGTAGAATTATTTCGATTTGCATTGTTGATGTTTTGTATTTAAAACTGTCATAGAATTCCGACATTATATTGTATATGCTGATGATTCAGTGCTGTGTATGACAGGGGTTACTTTGTGATAGCTCTGCCAAAGCTACAAAATTCTTTTTTTATGTGAAAAATTATCTCAGAATTCAATTTTGCCCATCATACTTACCAAATCCTCTGTCACTCAATTCACAGCATATAGATAAGCTTACATCTTGGTCAAAAACTTATATGGAGGCTCCAGTATAATGTTAATAATGCTTAGTTCTTTGCTTTGGATGAAACAGCTTATGACTGCAATGCTTGATGTTACCCTGCTATCTATGAAGACCTTAAATTCAGCAAACACACCATGAGGTGCAGTAGAAAAGATCAACCAAACCCCCAATAATATCAAATATAATTACAAGTAGATATCCTGTAATTATTATACAAATCTGTAATAGGCTGGTGAAACTGAGATTAGAGCTTAGAATGGGTGTTGCCACACCCCTCAATAGAACAGACAAGTTGGCTCTCAAATCTCTTGAGGCTTGATGTGAAACCTTCAGGGCACAATTAGGGGGATGCTCAACTGACCAAAAGATAATATGTGCACAATAATAATGCTACTACACCTACCAGTACTACCAAGGCCAAGGATGATATGATAAAAATTTTCAGGCAGTAATGAGTTAGTAACTAAATCAAAAAAAAAATATGTCCATACAAGTTATCAAAAGGATGTGTAAGTAATATCTTAGGAACAGCCTAGTATATTTAAGTTCAAAACAGTAGGGGTTGAACTACCAAAGTGTAATATATGCAGGCTACTGCTACTAAAGTTAAGGGTATTAATGGAAATAATGAGGGGATTTTGAACTAAGTCAAAGCAAACTGTGCATTAGGTTATTGTCAAAAGTATGTACCAGCATGTCCTAAGAACTACTTTGGGTATTCCTGGGCATGTTGAAATAAAAAGTGATTTGTGCATTCTGCTGCTACTACTACTATAACTATTACTACAACTGAGGCTAAATGTATTAAGCTTTCAGGAAATTTTTAAGGGGAGCAGGTGTTTATCCATACCCTCTCCCCCACAAAATTCCCTTTCACAGCTGGCTGGTTTCTAATCACTTTTGACTTATAAAAAAGAACTAGAACTCTCAGTTTTGATCTAATGAACAATCTCTGAAGTTTCTGTGACATGAGGTGGAGGTGGGGATGAGGAAGGGATAGTCCTCTTCCAATACAGAATAAATTTTTCTCAGAAATGTTCTGAGAAATTAAGCAGGATTAAATATCAATTCCTCATTTTTGATGTGTTTTTAAAAGTTTTTTTATATCCCCCCTCCCCAAAAAAATAACCCCCCAAACAAAAGTCTTGAATACAACCTGGGTACGAGTTTCTACTTGCTGCCTCCCCTTGTCTCTACTTAGCACTAATTCTATATTTATCTTAAGGCTTTATGAGAGTTGAAGCCATTCTAGCTGAGTGGATTGGTGTGCTGGATTTATGATTCTTTGTCCAAGAGGACAGGGTTTGATTCCTAGTGTACTCAATTATTTGGTTTGGGATGGGGTCAGTGGTGTGACTCTGTAAGCTCTTTCAGGGTTGACCCAGCTCTAAATGGATACCTGGAGAAATCTGGGGAAGATAAACAGGAAGGGTGTGCAAAAGCACAGGATTATTGGCCCCCAACCCACCAATGCACTTCCTGGCTGAAGGGCCAAGAAATAGAGATCAGCACCACCAGTAGGGACTGTAAAGTCTGATGTTGTATTATTTACCTTTAATGAGAGCTGGGATGTTCTGGTATTAAAATGCACCCTTTGGGGCATCTCTCTCCCTCCCTAACTACAAAACAATCATAGGACTCCATTTTAAAGGTTTAAAGCCCTTGTATGCAAACGTTTGGCATTGTAAAACAGCAGGGAATTTGCCTAAGACAATCAAATTTGTTTAGACCTTGAAACTATTTTGGCTAGTTAGGGAGGGAGGGAGATGTCTCAAAGGGTACATTTTAATGCCAAAACACCATCTCTTGTTGAGCCTTCAGATAAATACAGGATTAGTTCTAAGAAAAGGCACTATGTGCATACTGCTACTACTGAGGCTAATATTATTAAAGGCAAAATTTCTAGGGAATGTTTAGAGGGAGTTTGAACTAAGTTTAAGCACATTATGTGTATGCAGGTTGTCAGAAGTGCACACACGTAATATAGGAATAGCTTAGGGTATTAAGTTAAAATTTTCAGGGCATGATGAGGCAAATGTTGAACTATCCTAGTATCCTGGGGGATGTTGAACTAAATCAAGACATACTATGTATATATGGGTTATCAAAGGTTTGGACCAGCAATACTGTAGGGCATTAAACTAAAACTTGCAGGGCTACTTATATACCTACCACTTTTGCTACTACCTTGATACTGCTATTGTAACAAATCAAAATAGTTTAAGAGAATCTAGAATGTCAAAGTGGCGTAGATGAGATATTTCAAAACTGGAAAACTCACAGGGAAATCTATGTTGCTATAAAACTGAATCAACAGGCAGTATGTGTATGCTTGTTGCCAGTAAGGTATATAAGCAGTATTTCAAGAGCAGCAGAGGGTATTGAAGGGCCCTGTCCTAAGTAGGTTTGTATGTTGGGATTAAAAACCGATCATTAAGAATATTTAACATCACAGTATGACTGTGTGATTGCATCAGTAATAATGACTACTGAATAAACATTAAAAATAAAGTTGATTTTTAACACAGGATTGTTTCTAGCCAGAAAAAAATTTTTGGGGAGAGCAAGGGATTTTACTGACTGGCTGGTCATTTTTATTGACTGTTTTTTGTCAATGACTAGTATAATACCTGTTTCAAATACAATATTTAAAATCACAGCATAAATTGGTGAAACCTTTGCATTTACCAACCAAGATTCAGATTTTGGTGCATATCATGTCACTATTTTAATGCTCTTTATTTAACCAAATGGAAAATTATGGCACCATCTGTAAACTCATGGCAGGAGTCAGTAAAACTGCTGCATTTAACAACCAAGACTGAACAAAGAATTTTAGCGTTTTCAGAAAAATCATGGTTCTTCACTTCATGATATTGCTGACTTTTTTTTTACTGAGTGACCAAAACATTGTCCCCCCCCCCCTATATGTGATAGCCTTGATTCCACAATAGTATTTTATTTCCACCTAAACTTGTTTATAAGGATTCCTATACCTTGTTAAAATAAGGATTTATACTTTGTTAAAACCTAAATTACAAGGATTTTAAGCCTCTGCAGTTTGGGAGAGGGGGATTTTTGGAGATGAGTGTTTTTTTTTTTTTGTTTTTTTTTTCTTCAGTTTTCAGGATATTTTTATCTACTTTCACTTTTTTTCGAAAAAGAGGTTTACTTAGTAAAGTTCATTCACAGTAAAAAAAAAAAGCTTTATAAAAAAGTGTAGCTATATTTGTTTTATATAATAAAAAAAATATTTCAGTCTAATAATGGCAGACTCAGATCAACCTGTGATGTATATGTGTAGCAAATGCTCACAACTATACTCAGATCTTGAAGAGTTCAAGTCACATCAATGCTTAACTGGAGATGAAGAAGTGTATTTGCCAGAAGGAGAAGGAGTTGATAGTGGTCTGGTTGACCAACAGCACTATGATGAGTCTCAACAGTACCAAACTGATATGGGTGAACTCAGTCAAGCTCCAGAAGAACTAATGGGTCAAATGCATGGTGAGTTTCTTTTTTTTTTAACTTTAAAAGGGATTTGGGTTCTAACCAGCATGGGAGGGGGGGGGTAGTGAGAATTTTCAATTAGTGATGAGAGCACAAAGAGAATTTCCTGAAAATTGTTGTTGGTTTAGGAACACAAATTTTTGGAATTGCTAAACTTACTATTTTGTGTTGCATATTAAAGGATATATATATTCTGTATAAAAGGATTTGAAGATAAAATACTTACCAGCAGAACAAGAAGGGATTTTTCTATCCAATATTGTTGCTGCAGTAACGAAATTCTATGTTCAGTATGTTCAGAAAAATTACATTCGTTGGATTGTCAGAGTCACTTCCAGTTTAACTGATCCTAGCCTCCCAACCCTTTTGCCATAATATAGCCTTAAGTTATATACAAATGTTTTTGTTTCAAATTTTATTGCAAATTGGCTTCTTTTTTGGCTTTATAAATCAAGCAGCGACAGGAAATAAGTAAAAAGGCAATTCCGCAAACTACATATTTGCCTATTGCCATATCCATGCCTTGTAGAGGGAGAGGGGGCAGTGAAACTGCTCCCTCTTTATTGTGTTGAGTCTTTATTGTATTGTGTGCATTTAAATCTTGTTTCTCATCTGCTATTAAACAAGACTGTGGGACTCTCCCTGTAGGTGAAGCAAACTTATGTCATGTTTAGTCTTTTTATGATACATGTATCTGTGCTATGCGTCTGCACCTACATTATAATATGCTAGTTTAATATTTTTTTTTTTTTCATATGAAAAAAGGTCAGTCGTTCCAAAACGTGATATAAGAATGGCTGCATCAAGATATAAAAATGATTATTTATAACAGAATGTCTGAATGAAATTAAATTGGTTTTTTGTATTTAGTCACTTTGTAACTGTTGTAGATGCGAAAGATGGCTATTTTAATTTCTGAATCTTGATTGTGGTTCTTCAGGTGTCTCTTTACCCTATTTTTCTATAATCTGTTGCTTTTCAAGGTTTTAGTTTCCATTCGTTTACAATTTTCATTTCCTTTTCTTGCAAATTTTCTTTCCTTTTTTCTTAAAAATTTCCAAAATATCGACATTTTTATTCTAGTATTTGTTGACTGCCTGAAAGTATTTCCTTGGTTGATACCAGTGTGGTTTTATGTTAGTACTTTTACCGGTTTTATGCTTCCTCTTTCTTGGTACAAGGTCAAGAAGGAAAAGGTATGAAAGAGGAAGTTAGTTTTTTTTTTTTTTTCTTCAAGCTTAAGAGAATATGGATTCCTAAGTTTATACTTGACCTTAATATTTTTGGGACCTAAGTTTTTTAGTCCAGCAAGGACCAAAGTCCAAAACCTTTTTAAAGTCTAAAGATGGTCTTGGACTATTTTTTGGACAAAAAGTTTCTGATCTAAGCCATGTAGCTTCCTCACTTCAATGAACGCAATTATGTATTCCTTTCTTTAAAGAAAATTAGCCTAAATTTTTGATAAAAAGGAAATGAAATCTTAACTTAAGTATTGTGAAATAAGTAAATTCCAGTTTATTTTTTTAATAAACATGACAATCCTTAGAATTTATAAGTATGCTCTTAGTATCATTTGACTGACAACTCTCATTTTAGAACAAGGCCAAGAAGAGGGCCAAATGCAAGTGGAACATGATGCGGGTGCTCATAGAGGAGAAACCCAAGAGCCTATGGATACTCAAGGTGATATTTGGACCCATGAAGTTATCAGCATTCTTTTGGAGTCGGTTAAAAAGCACCTCCAAACAGGTATGTACTTATTCTGCATATTATTGTGTTGATGAGTAGATTCTTTCATAGAATGGGCTAGCTGGGATGTTTGACAAGGGGATCATTTTCATTCAAATGAGAATTTTTAGTGATTAGTAAATGGGTCAAAACTTGAAGTAAAATGCCAAGAAACAGACGTGGTTTTGGGTCATTTTTACCTTTAACCCTCCCATTAGGTCCAATTTCCATTAAATTTGTTATTATAACCTCTTCCCATTCGTTATTGGGACAACCTCCTTTTTTGGCCCCAGACAAATAGCTAAAGAATATCCTTTTTGTTTGACCCAGACAAGTTTCTAAAAAGCACAATCTTTGACAATTTATCATCCATAAAAGGCAGCCTAGGCATCTGAACCTTTCTTTCATTATAGCTGTAAAAAGTGGCTCGGATTCCAGTATGCTAAAACATTTGTGTTAATAAAAATGATAGTCCGGTAAAACTAATATAATATAATACAAAGAGCCTATAATATAAAATTCGATTTGCAATAATGTTGCCCTTTCCTCTGACGAAGTTGAAGTAAGTCATAAACAAGGTAGGGTAATTAGATTAACTAAGAAACTGTTTAATTAATTTTAAATTTAGTTTTATTTTATAACGTTTTTTAGTTATAAGAACCCCCTAAAAATTGCTTTTTAATGCTTCATCATGACCTCTTCTTAAAGGATTTTTTTGTATCACCTCCCTCTAAAAAAGTGTCTGGTGAATGGGTAATGCAGTTGCAACAATTTCATTAAAATTTGGCTTGAATGACCACACTATGCTTAGTGTAGGTTTTTACACAATAATTAAACAAACATATAAATTAAGTTGTGTAGAAAATAGCGAATATTTTGGGGAAAATTGTTAAGATCTTCAGATTTCGGAGGAAAGTGGTGAATCCAAAGTTCCTCCTTATTTTTATGTGCAAGGCTTACAACATAAAAGCCAAAGTATAGGTAGGGTATTTTCTACAATTAGCTATGTATTGATATTTGCATATAAATGGGTATCTTCGGATTCAAATGGAAATGTACAGAAATTACTTTGTATTTATATTATTATAGTTACTTATATAATGTAACTATAACTTTATGTAATATAATTATAACATTATAACGATTATATTGTAGCTCAACAAGTAAAGTGCAATCAAAACTTAAAATCCGCTAAATTTACGGGTTGAGATTATCTTCATTACTAGAAGTAATGTAAATGTATTGTAAATTGTCAGTCATTTTCGTTGATGTAGTCTTGTCCTTGCAGGAAAATTTGGTGACAAATTATGGACAAATGTTAGCATTGATGTTGTATCGGCTGCATCGGTTCCCACGGATGTAGCAACTGCAGCTGGTGTCAGAGAAAAATGGGTTGAGCTGATGAAGAACTATGTCGAGAATCGTGCAAGGAACCAAACCAACCTTTCACCGTTTGTTAACGAGCTGGAGTACTTCTATGACAACTTTAGACAAGTAAGTTTAAAGTCTGTGTTATCCGAACAGAGACTCTATTAAAGAAAGAGTTGGGGGAACAGGGGTGATTGCAGATACTGTAGTCTCAATACATTCTTTTTCTTTAAACATTTAATCGTTTTTGTAGTTAAAATATGTAGTTAAGGTGCTTACAACCTGTTAAGCATGACAAAGAGAATGAACGAAAGAATGACACTAAAAAAATACAAAACTGGTACAAAAACGTTGTTATTTCTATAACTATCATCAAATTATCAATCAAATTGAGTTCAGTCTGTTTGACAATTCCAGCATCATGAATGGAAAAATAATAACTGAAAACGCCCTTGAACATAACATTTTGTCAAGAGAAGAATAGTAGCCTAAATTCATATCACAAGGATCTCTAAGGGTTGAAAAATTGATAATACCTTTAAAGATTTTTGACATTTTAGATTAAGCTATATTTTTATTATTTTTGGAACTTGAAAACCTAATTTAGCAAAGAGAAATGACGCTATGCCGGGAGGCAGTCAAGGTTTCAAATGTAGCGTCAAAAATTGTCCTTTCCTCCAGATTTTTTATTGTCTCTAATATTGACATAAAATTGGAAGTATCCGTTTTGGAAGAGGGTAAACAAGGTTTCAGAGGCTGCTGGAATAAAGAAAAAACAATAATTCTAAACTAATAAAATATGCAAGGAAATAGCTCAAAGAGGTGAAAATTGCTTTACTAAAAAAGAAAAAAAAAACTAAAGAAATCATGTATGAAAATTATATTCATTGATTTGTAAAGCTTCTTGACACCTCCAATGCGGTGAAAAACTCTACAAATCCAACTAACTGGGATATTACAATTTGTAGATCTGAAAGCGTAAGTATTGTCTCCTGATATGAGGCTATAATAAAATTAAATTCTTCCAATATTACTACTAACAACTCACCGCAGCACCAAGCCACCTGAGGTCAACACAGCTGCGTACGCTCCTTCTCCACCCTAATCCATTCAAGGCCTCCATCTTTACTTCCTCCCAGGAGGTTTCCATTTCCCTTAAATCTTCCCTTAAGGCTTCCTCGCACCCCAACCAAGGGTGACCTGCTATCCATTTAGCCTGGATGGTTGGCTGAAAAGGACAATCTTTGGCTATCTGTCATTCACAGAATGTGTCTTAGCCATCTCAGGCTTTCTCTCATTATAGCCCTAGAAAGCGGGGATAGAACCACGACGCGGTCAGTTAGGGGGTTAACCAAAACGATCCTTAGGCAATTTTTTCTGGAACGCATATAGCAAATCTTCCTCCGTTTTTTGGAGCGCCTATCTTTCAAATTCATATTTGACCACCGTCATCATTGTAGCTTTCAATATCTAATTTTGGTTTGCAGGCTTATCTCTTTATTCTGCCGAACTTCTTTCAACTGTGAAAAAATATCTTGGGCCTTGGCTATTCTATTATACTTTCCTTAATCTGGTGGAAACATGCCGACTTCTCAAATGAGCATTAATATTCCGCGAGTTTATTTGACAATACTAAGTTTTGTTAAGTAAGTCGGAACTTCTCATAGTTTGAATCTCCGAAATTACATTTTCTAATTTAACTTCAGATTTACATTTAAAAGTAGCTTGTTTTTCAATGGAAATTTTGAAACATAACTCCTCACTGATTTATAAACTTGTCGTGAAGGGAAAATCTTATCTGTTTGGCCACTGCCTAATTTGAAAGGTATTCTGTTTTAAAGCTTTAAGGTTATCGGTAAATAGATTTATTGCCTGAAGATCATAAATCTTCTTGGAATAAAGTAAAATTTATCACAGAATGCTCTTTAATCAAAAAATAATAAACTAGAATTTGTAAAATAATGCTTTTCAAGTTTTTCTTCTTTTTTCGGTAGAGAGGTAGGTTCGATATCCGGAAATTTCGTGTCTGATCAAAAATATTTATGGGCAATTCGAAGTGCAGTCCATCTCTCAGGCTTAAATGAAAGTCTGTTTGATGTTGAGGCTTTAAAATTCTGAGTATTTTCAGGTTTATGTTGACACCGAAAAAGGGAAGAGTGGACCAAGTCCATTTTGGACTGAAGCTAAAGCATTGGATTTGGTTCGAATAATGTCGCGTGAAAAATCCAGATTTGACAACGATGCACAAGGCAAGAAGGCTCTTTATACCCAAGTGGCTACCATATTGAGCAAGCAGCATGGATCCCCTGTAACACCTGGTCAGGTAAGATTCTATTTTATATTCATTCCTACAGAATTCGAATTTCTTTGACGCACACGAATTGGTTACTCGAACCGAATATTCTACGATTTGTATGCAAAAATTTATGGAAATATTTGGACCAGATTGAGAAGAGGTTTTCTGTACTTACATCTTAATTTTAGCGTGTCAGCTTTTAAAAGTTTGTAAACAATACGAATTTCGCTTTTGAGGGTGTTCGATCCAAATTTTGTTTGTACTCCTTGGTAAATTCTTAATGCTTCTGGACTTTGTGTAAATAAATAAGTATCATACTTTTGTCTTCCGGGAGGGATGAAGATCTTATATTTCTATATAAATGTATAGTTAGTCAACAGTATGGTAAGGGATAGGTGGTAAGGTGGCCCTGGTATGGCTGAAAGGATTTTTATTTTAATAAATTCAAATCTTCAGTTTTTTTTTGTTTTTTTTTCATGGCACTTGGTATTAACCAAGTGACATATAGCAATCGCAAATTCTGTCGGTCCCGGTTTTTCTACTTTAGGCACTTCCAGGTAAGCTAGGACGATGAAATTTGGCAGGCGTATCAGGGACCGGACCAGATTAAATTAGAAATAGTCGTTTTCCCGATTTGACCATCTGGGGGGCCGGTTAATTCGGAAAAAAATAGAAAAAATGAAGTATTTTTAACTTACAAACGGTTGATCAGATCTTAATGAAATTTGATGTTTGGAAGGATATCGTGTCTCAGAGCTGTTATGTTAAATCCCGACTGGATCTGGTGACATTAAGGGGTTGGGTTGGGAGGGGGGGACCTCAAATCTTGGAGAACACTTAGAGTGGAGCGATCGGGATGAAACTTGGTGGGAAAAATAAGCACAAGTGTTAGGTACATGATTGACATAACTGGAACGGATCCGCTCTTTTGGGTAGTTGGGGGGGGGGGGGGTTAATTCTGAAAAATTAGAAAAAATGAGGTATTTTTAACTTACGAACGGTTGATCACATCTCAATGAAATTTGACATTTAGAAGGATATCGTGTCTCAAAGCTCTTATTGTAAATCCCGACCGGATCTGGTGACATTGGGGGAGTTGGGCGGGGGGAACCTAAAATCCTGGAAAATGCTTAGATTAGAGGGATTTGGATGAGAAGTCTTCGATACGTGATTGACATAATTGGAATGGATCCGCTCTAGGGGGGGGGGGGGGTAATTCTGAAAAATTAGAAAAAATGACGTATTTTTAACTTACGAAGGAGTGATCGGATTTTCATGAAATTTCATATTTAGAAGGACCTCGTAACTCAGATCTCTTATTTTAAATCTCAACCGGATCCAGCGTCATTGGGGGGGGGGCCGGAAATCTTAGAAAATACTCAAAGCGGAAAGATCAGGATGAAACTGGATGGGAAGAATAAAAACCTGTCTAAGATAAGTGACTGACGTAACCGGGCCGGATCTGCTCTCTTTGGTGGAGTCGGGGGGGGGGGGTAATTCGGGAAAATGAGGTATTTGTAACTTACGAAAGGGTGACCAGATCTTAATGAAATTTGATATTTAGAAGGATCTTGTGCTTTAAAGCTCTAACTTTAAATTCCAACCAGATCCTCTGACATTGGGGGGAGTTGGAGCGGGAAACCGGAATTCTTCGAAAACGTGAAAATTGGGGTATTTTTATTTTACGAATAGGTGATCGGATCTTAATGAAACTTGATATATATAGAAGGGTTTTATGTCTTTGATGCTCCATTTTCGACTCGAATTGGATCCGGGGACATAGGGGGTTGGAGGAGGGAAACAGAAATCTTGGAAAACGCTGAGAGTGGAGAGATCGGGATGAAACTTGATGGGAAGAATAAGCACAAGTTCTAGATACATGATTGGCACAATTGGAACGGATCCGTTCTCTTTGGAGGAGCTGGGGGGGTGTTAATTTGGAAAAATTAGAAAAAATGAGGTATTTTTAACTCAAGAACGGGTGGCCGGATCTTAATGAAATTTGATATTTAGAAGGTATTCATGTCTCAGAGCTTTTATTTCAAATCCCGACCAGATCTGTTGACATTGGGGGGAGTTGGAGGGGGAAATCTTGGAAAACGCTTGGAGTGGAGGAATCGGGATGAAGCTTGGTGGATAGAATAAGTGAATTTCCTTGATACGTGATTGACGCAACCGTACTGGATTCTCTCTCTTTTGGGGAGTTTGGGGAGGGGTTCAGTGATTTGGCGAGTTTGGGGCTTCTGGGCGTGCTAGGACGATGAAAATTGGTAGGCGTGGCAGGGAGCTTCACAAATTGACTTGATAAAGTAGTTTTCCCAGATTCGACCATCTGGGGGGCTAAAGGGAGAGGAAAAATTAGAAAAAATTAGGTATTTATAATGTACGAGTGGGTGATCGGATCTTAAAGAATTTTGATATTTAGAAGGACATCGTGACTCAGAGCTCTTATTTTAAATCCTGACCGGCATTAAGCCTCTGATTTTCCTTTTAAATCAATCTATTGATTCATAGAATTTTGTTAGAGCTCTTAGAATTTTGCCATATTCATAGAATTTTGCCATATGACCTCTTAGCTTTTATTTTCTTCTCAAATTTAGAATTTCGTTATTTTCGGATAAGTTAAGAAAATTTAAGGTTTTCTCCTTAGTCAACCAGTTTACTTCTGTAGGTTCGGCTAAAGTTTCTTATTTATTTATTTTCCCTAGAAAATGTTTATTTCTTTCCATTTTCTTTGTTTTCGAACTTTTATTTGTTTTCGAACTGGGGTACCATTGACAATATTGAAACTTAAGGTTTTCTTATCCTAGAATATAGATTTGGTTGTCATAATTCAGATGTTGTTTTTATTTTAGGTAACGGGAAAGTACAATCGGATTCTCCAAACTTATCAAAAGATCACTGGTGCAACAAATTTATCTGAAGATCCCGGTTTCTTTGATAACTTGCTCTCATTCATAGTTGAAGAAGGGGGATTGGAAGATGGTAAGTGTAGTCGCTGTCTATTTCTTCAAATACAATTAATATAAGCCGTGTGCTCGACACGCTTTACAATAAAACCAGGAAAAAAAATTGAATCAAAAGAAGAAAGAAATATTGACACAACCTATCGTAGCTGGTTGATGAGTATTACCATTAAGGAAAAAATCGTTCAAATTTTCATTCTAATCCTATCACATTTGGGATCCGGTCATTGGAAAGGTCATTTAAAGACTATAATTACTCGTTAGAAAAATATTGTTGCCAAAAAAGTAGGATATGCTTTTCGAATGTTACAATATTTAAAATATTTTCAGAAATATGTTAAATATTGTCACCTTCTCAAAGCATATTACGCTTTTTTGGCTGCAGTTTTTTTCTAACCTAATTTTAATCTTTAGGTAACTTTTCACCTCATTGATTGCAGTGTCAATACGAATTGACAATCAATTTGTTAGAGCACCGAAATACAATTACACCTATGATAATCTTATACAAATTAAACGTTTAATTAAACTACACATTTAAACCTCCAATTAAACCATAAGAATTTACAATTAAATCCAAAAAGGAAATTCAAAGAAGCTTTGCTCACACCTACTTGTTCAGTTTGGAATCTTTGAAGATGGTTTTTCTCCGTCACAACCATGCTTCATATCTTTTGCTTCTAGGTCTAGAAACTTCTAGGTCTATTGAGGAATAAAAGAATTCTTCATTCTTTTATCTCAAATGGGAATGAAATTCCTCTTTCTCAATCTGTAAAAACAGGTTTTAATAATATAACTGTATGCCACATTATTCGGAGGACCTAACACTAGGCAGTACCAAGGCATCACTCGTTTCATATTTTTGAGGCAAAATCTTGAAAAATAAATTCCAGTTCTTTGCTAATAATATTTGGTTTCTCTTCGCGTCTTCTAGCGTTGTTCCACATGATGAGAAATATTGTCTTACTTTTGCTTTTTTTCGTCTTTTTCTGTGGTTCCTTTTCTGTGGTTATAAAGTATTTGATAACCTAAAAGATCTATCAAAGACGGTTGAAATCTTCCGTCATATACTTGGAAAAAGCCCATAGAATTTGCATATTTGGAAATGCCAATTTCACGTAGAACTTCATAATTTGGATTTCTCGGAAAGCTATGGAAGGACTATCTTCACAAATTTTACTGCGGAACACCTTGGCTAGGTCTTGATAGTCTCAAAGTAATAGAATAATTTACTATATAAATATATGAATACTAGATTTACATATGTTTTGCCTTCTTAGGGCCGTTTCAGTACACCTGCTCCTACTCACAAATGATACAAAAATGTCTGGATGTCAGTCAGGGTGCTATTTGAGTACCTTAAGTCCTGTTCATACGTTTCCCTAGCTAGTTATCAATTTATAGCCAATATCAATTTGGACCAATCTCATAGAAGAAGAAATTTTGATTGGTAGATATTCATAGCTCCTGGGTTTTTATGGCACTTGGTATCTACCAATTAACATATAGCGATCCCAAATTCTGTCGGTCTGTCTGTCTGTCCCCGGTTTTGCTACTTTAGGCACTTTAAGGTAAGCTAGGACGATGAAATTTGGCAGGCGTATCAGGAACCAGACCAGATTAAATTAGAAATTGTCGTTTCCCCAATTTGACCATCTGGGGGGGGGGGGGGAGTGGTGGGACGGTTAAATCGGAAAAAATAGAAAAAATGAGGTATTTTTAATTTACGAACGGGTGATCGGATCTTAATGGAATTTGGTATTTAAAAGGATATTGTGTCTCAGAGCAGTTATTTTAAATCCCAACCGGATCTGGTGACATTTGGGGGGGGGCTAAAATCTTGGAAAACGCTTAAAGCGGAGAGATTAGGATGAAACTTGATGGGAAGAATAAAAACGTGTCCAAGATACGTGACTGACATAACTGGACTGGTTCCGCTCTCTTTGGTGGAGTTGGGGGGGGGGATTAATTCGAAAAAATTGGAAAAAATTAGGTATTTTTAACTTACGAACGGGTGATCAGCTCTTAATGAAATTTAATATTTTGAAGGATCTTGTGCTTTAAAGCTCTTGTTTTAAATCCCGACCAGATCCGGTGACATTGGGGGGAGTTGGAGGGGGAAACCGCAGTTCTTGGAAAACGTGAAAATTGAGGTGTCTTTATCTTACGAATGGGTGATCGGATCTTAATGAAACTTGATATATAGAAGGATGTTATGTCTCAGAGGCTCCATTTTCAATTCGAATCGGATCCGGGGACATAGGGGGCTGGAGAGGGGAAACAGAAATCTTGGAAAACGCTTAAAGTGGAGAGATCGGTTTGAAAACTTGATGGGAAGAATAAGCACACGTTATAGATACGTGATTTGACATAATTGGATTGTATCTGTTCACCTTGGAAGAGACGCGGGGGGGGGGGGGGGGTGTTGATTTGGAAAAATTAGAAAAATTGAGGTATTTTTAACTTAAGAACGGGTGACCGGATCTTAATGAAATTTGATATTTATAATGAACTCATGTCTCAGAGCTCTATTTCAAATCCCGACCAGATCTGTTGACATGGGGGGGGGGAGTTGGAGGGGAAAACCGGAAATCTTTGAAAACGCTTAGAGTGGAGAAATCGGGATGAAACTTGGTGGGTAGAATAAGCAAATGTCATAGACACGTGATTGACGTAACCATACTGGATCCACTCTCTTTGGGAAGTTAGGGGGTGGGGTTCAGTGCTTTGGCGAGTTTGGTGCTTCTGGACGTGCTAGGACGATTAAAATCGGTAGGCGCGTCCGGGAGCTGCACAAATTGACTTGATAAAGTCGTTTTCCCCCATTAGACCATCTGGGGGGCTGAAGGGAGAGGAAAAATTAGAAAAAATGAGGTAACTAAAATTAGGTGATCGGATCCTAATGAATTTTGATATTTAGAAGGACTTCGTGACTCAGAGCTCTTATTTTAAATCCCGGCCGGAATTAAGCCTCTGATTTTCCTTGTAAATCAATCTATTTATTCTTAGATTTCTGCTAGAGCTCATTACATATGAGGTCTTTGCTCGTCCGGCCTCATCACAAGTGCTATATGAGCTCTTAGCTCTTGTTTTTTTTTTTTTTTTTTTTTTTTTTTTTTTTTTTTTTTTTTTTTTTTGCTGTTGGCTGCTATTGCTAAACAGCCTTGCAGGTGAAGATCTTGTATTGACTGCACGATTTGGAACCACTTGTTCATATATTTTTTTCTTTCTTTTTTTGAAATGTCAGACTTTTCACACTAAGCTTGTATGGAGCCTTAAAATCAAGCAATAGTTGAATCTTTCCCATGGAGCTCTAGTTTCCATTATGTCCCATTTACAATGGAATTTTACTAATGCCAAGTTTTTACTAGCGCTAATTCAAAGTAAAACAGTTCAAAATAGGGATGATACCTTTTTATTGACAGTGAATAGATATAAAATTATTTAACTGGATATTTCGAACACATATACAGTGTTCATCATCAGCAGTAAAACGTTTTACTAAAGAGTTTTACTGCTGATGATGAACATTGTATATGTGTTCGAAATATCCAGTTAAATAATTTTATATCTATTCACTGTCAATAAAAAGGTATCATCCCTATTTTGAACTGTTTTACTTTTGTCATGGAAAGGCAGTGTGGTCTTCGAAGTTATATAGCGCTAATTCAGGCCAATCAAAACTTTCTTTATAATTTTTCTGCCAATCAGAAATTTCTATTGAAAATTTGATTAGCTCAAATTAGCGCTAGACAAATCTCGGTGTGAATTTTCCTTATTATTATGGTACTTATTAATTAATTTAAATATTGAAATTTGCTATCCTAGATGACTCGGGTAAGTTTATATTATTAATAATTTGTGCATGGTAGGATAGTAGCTGCATGGCTTATTTGGGTCTTGGGTTTGATTAACTTAAAAAAACAAGTTTTTTTAACTGAAAGTAAGGAGCGATATTAAAATTTAAAAAGAACAGAAATTACTCCGTATATGAAAAAGGGCTTTCCCTCCTTAACCTCCTGCTCTTTACGCTAAAGTCTTGGTAGTAGTCTCTTAGCTCTACTTTTTAAAGCAGTAAAAAACTTTAGCGTAAAGAGTGGGAGTCCCTTTCATATACGGAGTAATTTCCGTTCGTTTTAAGTTTTAAAGTCGCTCCTTACTTTCAGTTAGAAAAGCTTGTTTTTTTTTATTAAATTTCTGAAAGTTTTTGAATTAATGCATGTTTTGATTGTGGTTCTCCGCACATAGATAATTAAAACGAAATTTGTATTTTAATTTTTTTGGCCAATGGCTTTCTCATAGTTTTAATCGATTGAGAAAAAAGGAGCCGGGGAGGAGGCCTAGTTGCCCTCCAATTTTTTGATTACTTAAAAAGGCAACTAAAACTTTCAATTTTTTACGAATCTATTCATTAGTAAAAAATCTACGTAACTTACGAATTAACTTACGTAACGAACTTCTGTATTCATATGTTTTATTACGTATTTGAGGGGGTTCACCCCCTCGTCAACACCTCACTATTTACACTAAAACTTGAATTTTGTCCCAATTCTTCAATAATGACCCTTGAATCACAAAGGCCGTAGAATAAATAGTTGAAATTACTAAAAATACTTTAGCGTAAGGAGCAACGCATTACGAGGAGTTGAACCCCTCATATGCGTAATAATTTCTGTTCGTTTTAAGTTTTAATGCCGCTCTACACTTTCAGTTGAAAAAACTTTTCATATTTATTTTTTCATTGTTTTTTTAAATAATTCTGGAAAGTCCTGCGCCCCCTTCATTGAAATTCTCTTCCCCCATGACAAATTCCTCCATGGAAAGATCCTCTCACGTAACTCCCCCAAACTAAAAAAAAAATCCTCCTGAAAACGTATATATACTTCTCATTAGCCATTGGTATATGTAAACGAAGGTCAAAATTGGTAACTTGCAGCCCCTCCCACGGGGACCGTGGGGGAATAAGTCGTCCCCAAAGACAGAGTTATTAGGTTTTTCAACTATGGTTAATAAAATGGCTATCTCAGAATTTTGATCTGGTGACTTTGGGGGAAAATGAACATGGGAGGGGGCCTAGGTGCCGTCCAATTTTTGGTCGCTTAAAAAGGGCACTAAAACTTTAAATTTCCGTTAGAATGAGCCCTCTCGCGACATTCTAGGACCACTGGGTCGATACGATCACCCCTGAAAAAAAAACACGCATCCATGATCTGTCTTCTGGCAAAAAATGTGAAATTCCACATTTTTGTAGATAGGAGCTTGAAACTTCTACAGTATGGTTCTCTGATAAGGCAAATTTTCTCAGGCTCGTAACTTTTGATGGGTAAGGCTAAACTTGATGAAACTTGTGTCTTTAAAATCAGCATTAAAATGCAATTCTTTTGATGTAAATAGGTATCAAAGTTCCGTTAGCACCAACTGTTTGAAAATGACCAATATATATTTCTCAATGTATCAGTAGAAATAAGTTCGGTCTATTCACTGGTCTCTTGTATCTGCCGTTAAAACTCAATTTGGTCAACTAAAAATTTCAGTTAAATCCTAATTTAGGCTCTTTTTCTATCTTGAAATTTTGATGAGCTAGGTGAAGGATTCTTGAGGAAGTGGATCTCAGTTGAAATTAGGACTGATAATCCGTCTTCAAATATCCACCTCTTTTTTCCCTCGCCATCATTGAATTTTCTAAATCTGTGTGGTGGATTAAAGCTCCAGAAATTGATTATAACCCAAATAGGTGTCCATAGAGGTGTTTTCGTCCTCATATTTTGATTTTTTTGCGTATAAGATCTGAAAGAATTATGAGAATGGTTCTTGCTTTAAAATTTTGCTTACAATCTAGCTCAATTACTGGGAACTGCCTTGTCCAATCATTGTCTGAATATTATGTTTATATTTCTGTCTGATTATGATTCCACCGAGCAACCCTAAAGCTAAGGCCCAGCGCCCACGGGGTTGCTGTTTCAAGACTGGTTTGAAACTGGTCTCATCCGCAACCAAATGAAAGGTGTCTCCGCCCACGGACGCGAGTGGTTGTGAATCAGTTGTGTTAATCTAATTGAGCTGTGCTGTGTGGTCTACCATAATGTTTTCCGTCGAGTAAGACTTAATTGATTACTATGAGTACCGCAGGTTTCCTAGGCTTCAGAGGGATTATTGGGTCCGTCCTTACTTGGAAAAGAGGGCAAAAGAAGTGTCTCAAACAGATAGAAGATTCATCACATTTTACTGAATGTCGAAGGAATCTTTTCTGGAGTTGACAGGGTTTGTTCGTCCGTTCGTCGAAAATATCGGTACAAAAATTAGGGAATGTGTGAATTTCTTACCTTTTTATGGCACTTGGTATTAACCAAGTGACATATAGCAATCGCAAATTCTGTCGGTCTGTCGGTCCCGGTTTTGCTACTTCAGGCACTTCCAGGTAAGTTAGGACAATGAAATTTGGCAGGCGCATCAGGGACCGGACCAGATTAAATTAGAAATAGTCGTTTTCCCGGTTTGACCATCTGGGGGAGAGTGGGGGGCCCGTTAATTCGGAAAAAACAGAAAAATTGAAGTATTTTTAACTTACGAACGGTTGATTAGATCTAAATGAAATTTGATATTTGGAAGGATATTGTGTCTAAGAGCTGTTATTTTAATTCCCGAACGGATCTGGTGACATTGAGGGGGGGATTTGGGAGGGGGAAACCTAAAATCTTGGAAAACTCTTAGAGTGGAGGGATCGGGATGAAACTTGGTGGGGAAAATAAGCACAAGTCCAAGATAAATGATTGATATAACCGGAATGGATCGGCTCTCTTTGGGGTAGTTGGGGGAGGTTAATTCTGAAAAATTAGAAAAAAATAGGTATTTTTAACTTACGAACGGGTGATTGGATTTCAATGAAATTTGATATTTAGAAGGATATGGTGTCTCAGAGCTCTTATTTTAAATCCCGAAAAGATCTGGTGACATTTGGGGGGGGGGGAGGGGAAAACCTAAAACTTGGAAAACACTTAGAGTGGATGGATCGGGATGAAACTTGGTGGAAAAAATAAGCACACACCCTATATACATGATTGACATAACTGGAACAGATCCGCTCTCTTTGGGGTAGTTGGGGGGGGGGGGGTAATTCTGAAAAACTAGAAAAATGAGGTATATTTAACTTACGAACGGGTGATCGGATCTCAATGAAATTTGATATTTAGAAGGATATCGTGTCTCAGAGCTCTTATTTTAAATCCCGGCCGGATCTGGTGACATTGGGGGTGGGAGTTGGGAGGGGAAACCTAAAACTTGGAAAACACTTAGAGTGTAGGGATCGGGATGAAACTTGGTGGGAAAAATAAGCACAATTCCTAGATACATGATTGACATAACCGGAAAGGATCCGCTCTCTTTGGGGTAGTGGGGGGGGGGTTAATTCTGAAAGATTAGAAAAAATGAGGTATTTTTAACTTACGAACGGGTGATCGAATCTCAATGAAATTTGATATTTAGAAGGATATCGTTTCTCAGAGCTCTTATTTTAAATCCCGACCGGATCTGGTGACATTGGGGGGGAGATGGGAGGGGGAACCCAAAATCTTGGAAAACACTTAGAGTGGAGGGATCGGGATGAAACTTGGTGGGAAAATAAGCGCTAGTCTGGGATACATGATTGATATAACCGGAACGGATCCGCTCTCTTTGGGGTAGTTGGGGGGGGGGGGGGGGGTAATTCTGAAAAATTGGAAAAAATGAGGTATTTTTAACTTACGAACGGGTGATCGAGACTCAATGAAATTTGATATTTAGAAGGATATCGTGTCTCAGAGCTCTTACTTTAAATCCTGAACAGATCTGGTGACATTGGGGGGGGGGGAGTTGGGAGGGGGAAACCTAAAACTTGGAAAACACTTAGAGTGGAGGGATCGGGATGAAACTTGGTGGGAAAAATAAGCACAAGTCCTAGATACATGATTGACAATACCAGAACGGATCCGATCTCTTTGGGGTACTTGGGAGGGGGGGGAATTCTGAAAAATTAGAAAATGAGGTATTTTTAACTTACGAACGGGTGATCGGATCTCAATGAAATTTGATATTTAGAAGGATGTCGTGTCTCAAAGCTTTTATTTTAAGTCTCGACCGGATCTGGTGACATTGGGGGGAGTTTGGGGTGGGGGGAACCTAAAATCATGGGAAACGCTTTGATTGGAGGGATCGGGATGAAACTTGGTGGGAAAAATAAGCAGAAGCCTTAGATACGTGATTTACATAATTGAAAAGGATCTGCTTTATTGGGGGGGGGGTTAATTCTGAAAAATTAGAAAAAATGACGTATTTTTAACTTACGAAGGAGGGATCGGATCTTCATGAAACTTCATATTTAGAAGGACCTCGTGACTCAAATCTCTTATTTTAAATCTCAACCGGATCCAGCGTAATTGGGGGGGGGCAGTTGAGGGGAACCGGAAATCTTGGAAAATACTTAAAGCGTCGAGATCAGGATGAAGCTGGATGGGAAGATTAAAAACCTGTCTAAGACACGTGACTGACATAACCGGACCGGATCTGCTCTCTTTGGTGGAGTTGGGGGGAGGGTAATTTTGAAAATTGAGGTATTTGTAACTTACGAAAGGGTGACCAGATCTTAATGAAATTTCATATTTAGAAAGATCTTGCGCTTTAAAGCTCTAATTTTAAATTCCAATCAGATCCTGTGACATTGGGGGGGGGGGGGTTGGAGGGGGAAAACCGAAATTCTTGGAAAATTGGGCTATTTTTATTTTACGAATAGGTGATCGGATCTTAATGAAATTTGATATTTAGAAAGAATTCATGTCTCAGAACTCTTGTTTCAAATCCCGACCAGATCTTTTGACATTGCGGGGAGTTGGAGGGGGAAATCTTGGAAAATACTTGGAGTAGAGGAATCGGAATGAAGTTTGGTGGATAGAATAAGCAAATGTCCTTGATACGTGATTGACGGAACCGTACTGGATTCACTCTCTTTGGGGGAGTTGGGGGAGGGGTTAGTGATTTGGCGAGTTTGATGCTTCTGGACGTGCTAGGACAATGAAAATTGGTAGGCGTGTCAGGGAGCTGCACAAATTGACTTGATAAAGTCTTTTTCCCAGATTCGACCATCTGGGGGGCTAAAGGGAGAGTAAAAATTAGGTATTTATAACATACGAGTGGGTTATCGGATCTTAATGAATTTTGATATTTAGAAGGACATCGTGACTCAGAGCTCTTATTTTAAATCCTGACCGGCATTAAGCCTCTTATTTTCCTTTTAAATCAATCTATTGATTTATAGAATTTTGCTAGAGCTCATACTGTATGATCTCTTGGCTCTTAGCTCTTCTTGCCTCGTCACAAGTGCCATATGAGCTCTTAGCTCTTGTTTAGGGAATGTAAACTTTCTCACCTGGAATGTTTACTTCGACTGCCACCATTTGCCAAACTTTCTCTGTCACGTCATTCCTTGAGTGTGCTGGAAGTTTATAGTCGTACAGCTCCTCATGCTTCTTCACTTCTCCTGCGAATTTCACGTTCAATTCCTGGTCTGACATATTGAGAGCCAAAATAATCGGACAATATCAACGCGGTAGCTCTCGAAAATGTGTGAGACAAACACTGCAATGCAACTGTGACTACGGCTGGAGGCTCATACGGAACCAAGTTTTAGGCTGCTTAGAAACCAGTTTCATCCGGATTACTTCGTAGACGGGCCCCATTCCACTTCATGGCCGTGGTCACAAAACAGTCATCCCGTGGGCGCTGGGCCTAAGAGTTTGTAAGTACTGCGTGTCAAACATAGAAAAATCAATAACGTTTTGACACAAATTTAGGTTTCTTTCATAATAATTGTCGCAGACAGATATTATTTAAAGCTTAAAACTGCTTTTGAAACAACCTTTTTGGGGCCTGAAAATTGAATAGCTTTGAAGTTTTCTCACTCTAAACATATACATACTGGCGTATGCATGATAAATAATTTTACCGTCTGGTTAGTCAATTTCACGAACCAAGATCGACATTTTGGTAGAACTACTACAAATTGAGAAAAAAAAAACATTCAGAAGACATTTTTTACTAATTGCTCGAATCCATGAGTGTCTTCCATCCTCAATACGTGATGCCGAAAATTTCATAACTAATGCAGCCTTAATTTTTACTGCCGTTTTGCTGATTTTTGCTGTAGTGTCGATCTGTGCTAGTGAAAGCTTATGTAATTACTAATCCTCAGACCCTAAAAACAATTTTTGCGAGAAAACTAAGCTACATTTAAAGAAGATCCAATATTAATTCTTGCTCGTAGAACAGGATAATGTTAATCTGAAAGCTTAAAAAATATTACTTGTTAAGATGATGGCATGATGCCATGACACAGCAGTAGTTTGAGCATATAGACTTTGACAGTAATTTCATCGTAAACCCAAAATCATTTGAAAACAGTATACTGTCGCTGATAAATCAGAGCAACTCTTAGTTAGATATTTACTGAAAAATCAACTTCTTTGTTATATTATTTCAATATTTACATACTTTATTATTATATTTCCTCATTGAAATAATGTATATGAATATTTGTAAATACTAGCAAAAGAAACGCCTTTGTCGGATTTCTGTCGCCTTCCTCCGCTCGGCCGGGGCTTTTGCACCTAACCTGATTGCACCTCCCTTCGCTCGCTCAGGTTTTCAGCCCTTTCCCTGCTTACTATGTCGAATTTTCTCTGTTTTTCCTCTTTTTCATTCAAGTTTTTATGGTCTATTTATCGGTACGAGCGACTGAAGGAAGGCGATAAGAAGATGGTGACGTATTATGTTTTCATTGCAACGATGAATAATATTATTACTTTGACATAGCTAGTTACCGCAGAGTAACTGTTATCATACATCTTTTTAAGAATGCCTGATCGAGTACGGCAGTGATTGTGCGCCAAAATTTTGCAGTAACTGTTAAAATTAAACTTTTTATAGATTCGTTCAATAGGAGTTTTAATTGAATATTAAGGTTCAAAAACAGAAAACAAAAGACATTAATGCAAACAACTCTTGTCAGTTTTTATGTAAACGCAGGGAAAACCCTTTGGCTTTTTCTTAGCCATAATATTTCTTGAAGCTATCGTCTTTACAAATGTAACATAAATTTGTTGCTTCGCAGCTTCCATACTTCTTCAAATTAAAAGTCCAAGCATTCCACTCTACTCCTTCATACACCTCAAATATTCATTAAAAAAATGAATCAAGTAATTAATTAAAACTTAAAGTTAGAATACATTCTCTCCTTAACAATACGGAAATCAAACCAAAAAAACAAATTGCAGTTTTGTTAAGAATTCTGTATTACTATAATCGTGACAAGACGATTATAAAAACAAACGAAAATTGAGATATGAGTGGTAGCTTATAAATGTACCGTTAGCAGTGTCTCTACAACTTTGTGGTAACTTCCTGGCTTTGTTGAAAAACGAAAAATGGAAACCTATCACTGTTACTCATTCAAAAAAACCATTTTTCCTGTTTTTAAAGACAATGTAGGGGTTTTAAAACATGCAGTACAATGTTTTCGACCGTGGTGATTCCAATTGTGTGCTACTCATTTCAATTTTTCTACTTTTTATCTTTTGTGCCAGATCTGGCAAAAGTTTAGCTTACTCAGGTTACAGCAAAATCCAGGACTAAAGGAGTATACAGTCATTGCCACAGATTTTACTGAAATCGATCTTCCATCAGTGTGAGCATTACAGCCATTGCACTACAACAACTGATTGTCTTAAATTGATAATAAGGCTAATCGTTATTAAGACAACATAATATGTTGCTGGTGTAGGAGAGAAAGAGGAGGAGCAAAAAAATGCAGAAACCGTTGAAATGAAAAAAAAAATCAAGTCAAGGTGAATAATTTGTATTTAATTTTGGTATACATGACATAAAATTGTGTCAAGTAGTACTGAAAATTTTAATTTTATCAGATAGCGTTTGAATAATACGATCACACTTTTTATGGTCTATTCGGACTCACTTGGTTTGGCCTTCTTCTGTACATAGAAATTCTGTACATTAAATTTCACAGCCATTGCAACCTAAAATTCTACTTGATATTGTACTTTTTCCTTTTTTTACCATAAAATCGATCTATATCGGTAGAAATGTCGGTCAGTCGGTAAAAGAGAAAATCCTATCAGTGCAATCTGTATTTATTTTTTATTCTGTATTTCTACAGAATAAAAAACAGAAAATAATCTATATTTTCATATCTTCGTGCTCAAAACCGAATTGCTTATTTAACAATTTCCTCAATTTTACTGAGGAGTGAATGTGAGCGTTTGAATCTTTTTTTTTAGGCAGAAATTTTATAAAATTGAAAAAAAGATTTCTGAAAATCAAAGTATTTCGTTTTTTTAAGATGTTCTTTGGTCTTAGAACGATGGTATGATTTGCTTCTAAGAGATAATGTCGTTTAAAGGATGCTATTATTTATAGATATTGAAGAGGAGGAACCTTTAGAAGAAGAGAAGGTGTCAGAACCCGAAACTGGAGGAGAGGAGGAGGCCACGCCTAAAAGACCTGTTAATGCCCTTAGACCTGTAACTAAAACCATTCCGAAAGCGCCAGTTACTCCAGTTACACCTGCAAAAAAAGCGGTATTTATTGCTTAATATTTGGATATAGCTTTAGTTTGATTAATGATCAGAGCAGATACAAGCAAGTATTCAAAGTTACTATCCCCTCAAGTGCAAAATGTTGAAATAAAGTCAGCTTTTTGTCAAGTTAACACTGAGAAGGATACGGACTTGGGGTACCTTGGGGTCTAGCACAACCCTGTTGATATTGACTCTAGTTTGTTATTTAGGAATGACGTGGGAGTCAATGTAAGTCATAGTCAAAAACGACAGTAATAAAATACCATTACTTTCATGATCACTCCACTTTTTCAGTGAAACGAAGGTAATATCCTCTGGGGAACTTTGACTGAATATCAAAGAAAGAGCGAACTCTGATTGGTCGAAAATCATTATGTCTGGACGTTGATGTCTACTTAAGAGCATTTTCGATTTTTTTTTTTATTATTATTATATGTATATATAAACCACTATAAAAATCTATTGAAATTAAGAAATGTCTGGTCATATGACCCAAACATTGAAAGTTATTAGAATTATATTCAGAAGACTAACACTATTTAACCTCTATTCTGTCAAACCAACTTGCCACTAATGTAACAGGACTTTAAATAAATGTACTTGGTAGTACTTACTTTGGAAGCTCTAACCATATCCAGGCTCATTGTGGTATCCAGCAGATCAAAACATGCTTATTTCCAAAGATTTTGCTCGAGAGTAGCAGGCTTCATAAATCCAAGCCAGTGCTTCTCATTGATGAGAGAATAAATCTGTTTGTAACTTGTCAAATTACACATACAGAAGAAGCCAAAGGAAAAGAGATAAAACTGCATAAATTATGCAGGAATTTTTTAACAGAAAAACATTATACAAACAACCCAAAAAAGGGGGGCCGTCCACACAATGACCTCGAAGCTTACATAAGACTCCTCAATGAGAGGCATTATTGTCTTTTTCTTATATCTTTTCTTTTGCTCATCATTTTCTGATAAAGGGTGAGTGACACTTGGACTGGCCCTTGCTCACGCATCTTCAAGGGTCAGTGTAAGAAGTGTGTTATCTACGCTTAGCTGCACAAGTCAATTCATCCATGGGACAAGATATGTCTCAGGATTGACTGAAAGTTAATAGAATCACGTCTGTTTGTAAAGTTAGGGAGATGATCGATCTTGGGAACTATTATCCTACCGGTTTTTCTTGTTATTTTTCATTCTATTGAAACATTGTAGTAATTTTAGAATATATATCTTCGTAGTGACATAGAATCCTTCGTCCAAATCAATGCAGCCGTTGGGATGGAAAGCCTACTGAGATGGCACTTTTGTATGTAATTTTGATCTCTGCTACAGAGTGCCACGTTTGTTTAACATGCGTTTCCTAACCTAGTGAACGGATTGGCTGAAAATTTTTCGGGCGTGAACCTCTCTGGTGGGTGAATACCGGGAGGGGGTTTGTAGTTTTTTATGGCACTTGGCATTTACCAAGTGCCATATAGTAATAACAAATTCTGTTTGTCTGTCTGTCCTGGTTTTGCTAGTTTAGGCGCTTCCAGATAAGCTAGGACGATAAATTTGGCAGGTATATCAGGAACCAGACCTGATTAAATTAGAAATAGTCGTTTCCCCGATGGGAGGGGGGATGGTTAACTCGGAAAAATTAGAAAAAATGAGGTATTTTTAACTTACGAACGGGTAATCGGATATTAATGAAATTTGATATTTAGAAGGATATCGTGTCTCTGAGCTCTTATTTTAAATCCCGGCCGGATCTGGTGACATTGGGGGTGGGAGTTGGGAGGGGGAAACCTAAAACTTGGAAAACACTTAGAGTGGAGGGATCGGGATGAAACTTGGTGGGAAAAATAAGCACAAGTCCTAGATACATGATTGACATAACCGGAAAGGATCCGCTCTCTTTGGGGTAGTTGGGGGGGGGGGGTAATTCTGAAAGATTAGAAAAAATGAGGTATTTTTAACTTACGAACGGGTGATCGAATCTCAATGAAATTTGATATTTAGAAGGATATCGTTTCTCAGAGCTCTTATTATAAATCCCGACCGGATCCGGTGACATTGGGGGGGTGTTGGAGGGGGAAACCTAAAATCTTGGAAAACGCTTACAGTGGAGAGATCGGGATGAAACTTGATGGGTAAAATAAACAAATGTGTATACACGTGATTGACGTAACTAGGCTGGATCCGCTCTCTTTGGGGGAGTTAGGGGGTCCAGAGCTTTGGGGAGCTTGGTGCTTCTGGACGTGCTAGGACGATGAAAATTGGTAGGAGTGTCAGGGACCTGCACAAATTGACTTGAAAAAGTCGTTTCCCTCGATTCAACCATCAGGGAGAGGGAGACCATCGAAGGGAGAGGAAAAATTAGAAAAAATGAGGTATTTTTAACTTACGAATGGGTGATCGGATCCTAATGAATTTTGATATCTAGAAGGACCTCGTGTCTTAGAGCTCTTATTTTAAATCCCGACCGGCATTAAGCCTCTGATTTTTCTTTTAATTCAAACTACTGATTCTTAGAATTTTGCTAGATCTCATTCCATATGAGCTCTTGGCTCTTCTGACGTCGTCACAAGTGCCATATGAGCTCTTGTTTCAGCTAAAGACACGTATATATATATATATATATATATATATATATATATATATATATATATATATATATATATATATATATATATATATATATATATATATATATATATATATATTAACTGTGATCTGAAAAGAGCGAACTGGATATTCTGTGCTTGCAGACATTTTTATTCACCGGGCGAAGGGAAATTGAAGGCTGCTCGAAAGAAGTTCCTATCTTGTCGGAGCCTAACAATAACAAGAATCAAATTTACTCTCCCTGTATTGAATTGACTTCTTTTTAGGATTTAAAAAAACTGCTTTTCTCACAACAGTCTCTTTTATTAAATGCAAATTTTCAATTAATTGTCCTTTTTATGTTGAGCTAAAATGATGAAGTCACCTCTCAGTATTCGAATTAGCGATTATTCACCTCTCAATTATTCGAATATCTAAGTTAGCTCTGCTGATGCGTTCAAACCTCTGCAGGGGTCAAGGGGTAGCCGAGGTTGAATGTCTACGTGTCCTACATACAAGAATACCTGTCAATATTAATAAAGTAAAAGAGGAACAACAAAGTTGTTTTCTAGTCCTAAGACAAAGTTTCTCAGAATTGTCCGGAATTGTTTTTATTTTATATAACTTTAATGTAAAGTTTAATAGGTTTCAAGTCGTCCTGGGCTTAGTGATTCAGAATTTTATTACGGTCAAATAAACATGCTAAAAACTCATGGAACATGTAAAAAAAAAATTCAAGAAATGGCACTGTCACCTACCGTGTCATGGAGAAACTAACTGTAGTTTTAAGTTAGGATGGTGAATTTTATCACTATAAATCGGTATAGCAGATGCAACAAAGTCATAATTCAACCAATCTGTTGAACACCAAAAAACAAAACTTTAAAATAGAAAAACAAATTTAATCAGTCCGTGGTATGATAAAACAGAATAAGCATGATGAAAGCATTGGATTAAAAGATTAAAACGAAGTTTAATATTAACAATAAAGAAAAAAAAGTGTGAGCATCTTTTTTACTTTGTTTTACAAGAAAACAGAACACCTTCTCAAGAATAAAATAATTTTTGTTTCTGAAACTTCACGTTTCCTATTAGCCTAGAATTCACTATTTTTACACAAATATTTCAGTCTGTCGTTAGGCAAAAAAAAACCATCAATGTCGTCTAGTGTTTGGTGATGCTTAGCATTTTTTGCAAGCTTTGTCATCATTTTCCTGTCCAAGTGTTGCCAAACGCTAGATGGTGTTGAAGTTTTTTTTTTGTCGACACTAGTGCCAGTTCCCACTCTTGTAAGTGATTTATACTCTTTGGATTTAGTACCCATAGATAATTTTTGTGCCAACCTGATTTTTGCCTTAGTGCAAAATTTAATGTTTTGCCTTTCTTTATCAATATACTTTTTTTTTTTTTTGAAAGAACGTGTAATATGCACCCGATGATGGCTGGCTTAAAGTTGGTTCATATACAAATATCCTGCTATGTTAACCCAGTGTTTGGCTGATGTATTTTGCGAAAAGGTTTTAAGTATGCGATACTGAATGGAACAGGCTCAGTACCACAGATTATTATTCTGCTTTTCCTCACCATCTTCTGCATATGTATGATGGCTGGATAACACGTCGTATTTTATGATTTAATATCATCTTTTTCATGAATCACCAACTCACCAAATCTATCGGATTTGGTGAATGCAAAATCTAGATTGTTCTTAATATTTGCTTTATTTACTTTGTAGCACAATGGGTAAAACCACGAATAGAATTATGGGACTACGGTTCATATGTGACTGTCCTTAGGAATTGATGAAACAATAAGTAAAAAAGAAAAAGAAATAGCATCTTGTCATTGGTTTTCTTTTGTAGACAAAAACAAAATGGTCATTGGAGTTAGCCAAGGTCCTAATTACGATTGTGAAGGATCATCATAAACTATTAGAAACTGGTGCCACCTCTGAGTCTCAGTTTTTCGAACATTGTTCCAAATGGCTAAAGGATAAATCCGGTGCAGAGCTTGATGGCTCTACTTTGCAAGCCAAATACAATAGAATGAGATCCGAATTTGACACTTATCTATCAAGACAGGTGAGTTTTCTCAACTTTTTTGCTTTACTGATGCAGTTGTTGATGATACTGGTATTGTGCTTAGCATAGAGAAAGAAACTAAATTCAGACGTTTTTGACGATTCTGTTTTGCATAACTGAAAAAATGGTATAAAAATATACTTCCAATTCTCTCTCTCTCTCTCTCTCTCTCTCTCTCTCTCTCTCTCTCTCTCTCTCTCTCTCTCTCTCTCTCTCTCTCTCTCTCTCTCTCTCTCTCTCTCTCTCTCTCTCTCTCTCCCTCTCTCTCTCTTCTCTGTCTATCTCTCTCTCGTTTAATTTTTATCAATATTTTTTTTGCATTTATCATTTTGGCTGTGATAATTAAAAGGGTGACATATGCCCTTTTCGTAGAAAATAGTTTATGTATGTGTAACTCATGACTATGTATCACTATGTATGTGTAACTCTATGCATGAGTAAACACAGTTCGAGGAATTGAATTGTAGTCAAAATTTTGCTAAATCGTACCATTACGAAGATAAAAAAGAAACATATACCACTTTCGTACGTGGATCGCAGGGTCAAAAAGGAAATACGTACAGATCACATCTGTTCTTATTGACCTTGTCCTTTTGGACTTCGATATTTAGCATATGTCTCCTATTTGGCTGAAAAAAATCAACCGAATTTCAGCATGAGACCACAGTCGACAAAATTTTTCGTTTTTGGCCTCTGAAAAGTTACAGAAATAGTGTATGTCGCTCTTTTAATCATCACCGCCGATTTGGGTCTGGAGGTTGGGATCTCCTGTCATTTCGTGAATCTGAAAGTGACATAGGGTTTATTTTAGGGACGAATAAATTATCAGCTTCTCGTCTAAGACAATTGGAATAAGAGTCACTTGATCTAAAACTACCCTTATTTAGGGCCAAACCTAAATTTTGATATTGTATATTTTAAACTCCTCTTTATATTGCTGCGCCACACCCTTGTCATATGAAATCAAACTGGCCAGGTCAAATAAGATGTTACAGCGCGGAATGGCTGATTCCAAATTTTCATGTTTTTTTCCTATATTAGAGGGCATTGTCAATTAAAAACATAATGCTGATGTTTTCTGTCCCTAAGGTGTCGTTCTGTTCTTTTGATGTACCATAAACCACGGAAATTCTGTAGATACCAGAATTATCAAACTGAAGAGTGGGATCTTTACCCTGGTACATTTGTGATCTAATAGTTTTACTGGGTTTGTAACAATTAGAAATATAATTTTTTTTCGGATTTCTGTCAATTTGGTCTGAAGCCCCTTTAAGAGAAGGAAGACTAAGATAAACATATTTTCTTTTTGATCTGAATAATCTTTGTCGATTTTTGTAGACTCTTTAATGCGCTTTTCAATCCCAGATTTTATTGAGGAGATCGGGTAACAATTTCCAAAAAAGACATCACTGAGTTGGTCAAACTCTGAGTCAAGAAAATTTGGTGTGACGCTTCCTTTTTCTCTCTCTCTTCAACATAGATTTACCTGTTTTAATTTTTTATATTTTGATTTTGTGTTTGCTTTGTACTATTTTACACTCTGTCGTAATTTTCCCCATCTGTTGTTTCCCCTGTGAGTTTGACTCTCTTGGAAGTTGTGATACTCTGTTTTGAATGAATTTTATATCAAATCTTGATTCCGTACAGTAAGTTGTTGATAACATAATTTCCCTTGGATAGAATTCTGAAAATTTTATTCCTTTAATAGGACGAGAAATCTCCTCCCCCTCTTGATCTTCTGGTTCATTTTTTTAATATATCATGTTCTTTTTCACGAAAATATTATGAGCCCACCCTCAAGTTTTGAACTTTAGCAGCTATGCCCAAATGTGCAAGTGTTGTGACCATTTCACTTCAAATTTTAGGGTGAAAGGCCTAAAGAAATGCCGATGAGCCAGTACTTAGCGAAAATGGAAGCCAAATTGAAAGAGCATGTTGACACTTCACGGAGCAAAGCCGCTGCCCCTGCGACCCCTGCTGCTCCTGCTGTTGATGCATTCCAGTGGAATGACAAGGCCACACGAATGTTCCTCAGAATATTGCGCCATTTTACCAAAGCAGTTGAAGCGAATGATATCACTGTTGACCAAGTTTGCAAGGTATGTGCTCATTCAGTAAGGTAGGTTTGTAGTTTGAATCAAGGCTATACCTAGGGTGTATTCTGATTCCTCTCCCTACATCTCCCCCTGAAATGTGAAACTTCATACAGTGGTGCATAATTTCT
The DNA here is from genome assembly GCF_032884065.1 of Artemia franciscana. Lineage (NCBI taxonomy): Eukaryota > Metazoa > Arthropoda > Branchiopoda > Anostraca > Artemiidae > Artemia > Artemia franciscana. The sequence continues at coordinate 26,024,948 of NC_088866.1, forward strand.
TTTTGTGGCTATTAAAAACTGACAATAAACTTCAAATGATCTCTCTGCTGTTGAAATTCCGCCTGTTAAGTAAAAATCGTGGGTATGGACCTGGTTTTGCTTTGCGTAAGATTAGACAAGTGGAAATATTATAAAAAGGTGTGAAGTAGCCCACATACTAGTAATATAGTTACCAGAATTAACCTGATAATAAAGTTACCAATATTTTAGTTTGTACATCTGATCGGGCAAATCATTGTCAGTATTTCAGTGTATGTCTAGTATTGTCCTGGTCATATTCACGAAATGTTTTTTTTTACAATGAAGTGTGTTTTTTTTTACGATGAAGCTATTATTGTTCATAACTTTTTTTTAATACGAGACCTTGGCTTCAAACAGTAATAACCGGAATTATTGACAATATTGCCGACTCAGGGGTGGCTTAGCTGCAAACGATGAAGACTATTAACATATCATATTATACCAATCAACCTTCCTCCAACTATAGGTACATCAACTTCTTGTGCTGATAAGCACTTACGTGAAAATTAAAGACAAGATCCAAGCAGAGAGAATCTGCCCCATTACTATGTAGCTTAATGCATAGTAACTCGCAGGTCCAGTTCCTGGGAGGTGGAGGGATATTCTCGTTGGTTTCAGTGAGTGAGATAGGATCTGGTATTTTAAAAGTATCAATGCTATCAAAGATTTTCTTGGTAAGACGGGACTTGAGATCCTTCTGACTACTATTTACTCATTGGTCCTATCCTTGCTCTTGAGGGGGAGGGGACTCAAATAAGGAGAAAGACTGTGTTTTCTTGTATTTGTCAGTCATGGGATAAAAGAAAAAACTTCAATTGGCTTTATACAAACCGAATAAAAGGTTTTATACATAACAAATTTTATTGAAAAATAGGTGCCGTTCTAGTCGGTTTTGTTGGTTTAATTTTCTTATTCTATGTAACTTTAAGTAATTTCAGGAAGTTTCTCAGTAAAACCCGCAGGCTATAAAAAAAGTCGTGGGAAAAGAGCACTGTCTTCAAAGTGTAATGACGGAATATTTCAGATCAGAAAGTTGTATGTTACAGAGGTGGAGTATCTAGCACTGCTAAATCTCTCGATGCTGTGCATATTCCCCCCAGAAAATCCCTTCATGTAATGTTGATAAACCATAGATGAATTATGACAAGTAAAATTAATGAAAAAAGGAAGGAATTTTGGAATACTTTACAAATGCTCGAAAATATAGGTAGAATATGTATTGTAGAATATCCTAGGGTTTATTTTTAAATTTTGATTTTAATTCTTTTCGTTTTTGTCGGGTTGAGTTTCCATGGTAGGGTAAGACAAAGGTTTAAGAAAATAGTTTGAAAATATGAAATTAGTTGCAACTGCAGAACGGTTGCCCTGTGATGGAATCTCAGACTAAATTACTATTAATTAATTCTGTGGACTTAAGTCTAGTACCAAACATAGGCGTCACTAGCCGAAATGTTTGGGGGATGGGGATGGGTTTTACGGACTGGCTGGTAATTTTCACCGACTGATTTGGATGATATTTTATGTAAATTTCTTCTATTTTTTTTTTTTATTTTCCCGACTGAGTCTGATCTTGATTTTGTGTGGTATGTTTCCATCAGCCCATTTATCCTCATTAAAAAACATAAGCTTGTAAAATACTGTTTTAACGACTCAAATTTTTATTCGACTGGATGGAAACATTGGGGTGTCCCCCATCCCCACCTGCATGACGCCCCGACCGACAACTATGGTATGTGATACCACTTCACTTGCGATCAAGAACGCGTCCATTAGGTGTACACCAGGCATTCCTGTTTGAGGTACCTTTAGGGGTATATATATATATATATATATATATATATATATATATATATATATATATATATATATATATTTGCACATATGTGTCTATGTATAGATTTATTACCTATCCTAAAACATGAAGTTATAACACTGGTGGAGTAACTAATAGAAAAAAAAACCAAAAGGAACAGATACAATCAGTCATTAAAAAATACGAAAAAAAAATACAGTCAGTAGAGAATAGTTTCGATATATATATATATATATATATATATATATATATATATATATATATATATATATATATATATATATATATATATATATATATATCTGTATATATATAAATAAGTTGTCTGTCTGTGGATCAGGTGACGTCATGTTTCTGTGTTGACTGACGTCATGAAATTAGTTGTCGTCATTTTTGCTTTGACGGTGACGTCATTAACGGTATTTAAGACATTTGTTCACGGAAAAATGTTTAATTGTAAAATGACTGAAGAACCTACAATGGCAACAGCCGAGGAAGCTGCTCAAAGAGTTTATGCCAAAAAATAGATTTAAGTTAAAAAAACAAAGGTTCGTCGATATGTACTTCATAGTGACGCTGAAAAATAAAGAAGAAAAAGAAAACTGAAAAAAGAAAAAAGGTAAAAAACTAAAAAGAAAAAACACTCAAAGAGAAATTACAGACCGGGACACAAATGACGACCGAGAAAGAGGGAATATAAGTGACGACCGGGAACCTCAAAGAGAAATTACAGACTGGGACACCCGGACACAAATCACGACCGGGACACAGGGAATATAAATGACGACCGGGACACAGGGACACAACTACAACGGGGACGCCGGGGGCACAGGCGGGATATATAAATGACGACCGGGACACAGGGATTGTTCGAATAGAAATTACAGACCGGGACACCGGGACACAAATGACGACCGGGACACAGGGAATATAAATGACGACCGGGACACTCAAAGAGAAATTACAAACTGGGACACCGGGACACAAATGACGACCGGGACACAGGGAATATAAATGACGACCGGGACACAGGGACATATATATATATATATATATATATGAAAAACATGGAATTTTCTACAAAGGTCTTCAAAGATATGCTAAGCTGAATTAACTAACCCCCTAAAGTGTGTTTCTTTCAAATGATCTATAATTAATTCAGGCCGTGGGACATCTTACTGTCTCGATAGCTCTTTGGGGTCTGCAGGTGAAATCTTTGAAGCGCCTTATATAGCTTGTATGCTTATTTTTTCCTTTAGGATACTGTTGATATAATTAGAATTGGATCACAAGCCGATTTTGGTCCAAGTCCTAAGAAATTTCGAAGCTTTTGAATTCCCATATTCTTCAAATAAATCATTCGGTTTTTGTTAAAAGTAGTCTAAAAATTCCAAATTCTGGCATATGAACATCTAAACATTCCATGGGTCTTAAATACAAGAAAGAATAAAATTTCAGAAAGAGTTGAAATTTCTCTATTCTTTAAGGTGGCATGTTTTTGCCACTTTTGTTCCTTCCTTCAGTAGTACTCTTTCCACCCTCCCCCCCCCCTCTGTAGTGAAGCATGGGAATTTAATCTTTAACTTTATATGTTAAAAATTATCCAGTTGGCAAAGCTGCCCTTTCGCCACAGATCTTAACGCTAAGTCTGAATGTTTTCATTGGATAATCCCCCTTTTTTTTAAGTTTGATATGAAGGACCTATTGTGGAAACTTGAAATAATGTACTTAAAATGCGCTTTAGAGACTTGTTTATCGCTTGCTTGTATTTTGCTTTAGGATGCCGCTGATATTCTCCAGAGCTATGTGAAACTGAATGTGACCGGAGAGCAATGTCGCCGTCGTTGGCTGGAGCTGACTGCCCGTCATACGGCTATTGGGAAGCCCGGCACCAAACCAAGTTTTGCCAAATCTCTTTCAATTCTAGAAAAGACCTTTGGTATTGAAAAAATGGAGGAGGGGGACAAAGCAGAAGCTAGTTCTGAAGAAGGAAAAGAAGGTATTTGTGTTCATCTATAAACTTCCCGCACATTTCTTAATCATTATAGTTCACTCTTTCTTTCTTTATCTCTCTTTTGTTTTCTCTCTCACTACTCCCTCTTTCTCCTCGATCTATTTGAAAAAAAAGGAGGGTTCTATTATTAAAGTCACAGAGTCAAAAAATAAGGGAAGAGAACTATGAAAAACTTGTTTCGAAGTTAAATACCGTAACTGACACGTATCGTCTTATGACTTAGTATGGGATTTGAAAACTTTGAAACGGTTTTTCGCTTTAACTAAAGCTTAGTCTCTTATCAATCCTTATTTTCATGACCCCCTAATCACCCCCGTAAAGCAGGCTAAAAATAAATTGAGTTAACTCATAGACCCCTTCAGACAAGTTGTAATTCAAGTCCAATTTTCTTTTTTATCAGTTGAACCAAAATAATCTTATCAACTATCAATGGATGTGTTTTGGCTTATTTTGGTCATGGATGCATTCATTCAGGTTTTTTATTTTTTAATAAAATAAAATGCTAGATGTCCAGCTTTATTTACTTTTGTAAATAATTTTTACAAACTATTTTGTAATAGTTTTTTTTTTACTTTTGATGCGCCAGAGCTCAGCCTCTTGCTTCAAGCAGTCTGTGTTGGTGTTCTCAAGAGCTTCTAGAGAACACAGAATTGGTTGGTAGAGCTCAAGAAAACTTATAGTTGAATCATGGAACTCGATCCATCTTTTTTCGCTGAGTCCGGTCAGGCTCTGTTTTCGTGAATCTGGTAGTAGTTTGTTGATCTTTTTTTCTGATTTTGGGTTCTGAGTGGCGAAGCACCGTAGAAATTGAAAATTTTCGATAAGGCTCCAAAGAAAAGCTTAAGAGCTGGAATAGAGCAGAGAGATGAAATGACAAGGTTGAGACTATTTGCGCTACAGTGGACGTAAAGTGCCTATGGGCACTGTTGTCGTATAACGGCCTGAACGCCCCTTTGATGGCCACTCATCGCTGCCGTGCCATCATACCCTTTGCTAATCTTGTTTAGATAAAGCCCAAAGATTAAAAAAAAAATATGCAGAATTGCCGAAGCGAGACCTGGTCCGGATAGATCCGTAACTGGGACAAAACCAAGAAAATCCTCTTGAAAATTTCCAGCAGAGGTGTCGCGGACGCAAACACATAGCTGCTCCATATTGGAAACGTCCGCCGTTTCGTCAGCAAACACCAAAAATCAAGGACTTGCGTTTACTTTTTCGACAATAGACTGTTGAAAAATTTTTCCACAATCGGTACTCAGACCCTTCTGAACCTTTGGAGAAACACAGGTAAAATTTGCTGCTGTGGAAAGAAAATGTTTTACCAAACTTTCTTCGCCAAACCTTGCTCTTATTCGCAAAAGAGCTCAGAAATCGCTATCATTTTGAGGCGGTTCTAGATACGTGAGTGAAATGGGACCGGAATCGTCCATACCCCGAAGGGCACGCTATTGCCTTCCGCAAAATATTACAGTTTCAACAATCGGTCTCAGTTTCTGACGATTTTCCTGAACCTGCGCTGCCCTTGCTGTGTCTATCTGGCTGATGATGTTACCTTGCCTTTTCTCCGCAACAGAAATGAACTTGTCTGCAGTTAAAGTATATTTTTTTTTATTTTTTTTTTTTTTTTGTGAAACTGTGTTTGTTGGTGACTTGTTTAGCATTCAATTGCATCTTTCCAGTTCCTAAAGGCTTTGCTGACAAGGTCACCTAAGCGCTGATGGCTGCCTTTGTCAGCTATTTCGGACGAAAAAAAAAACAATCGGCAAAAAGCACCGTCCTCAGATGGTGAATAGGACAACCAGCTAAAACGGATCAGCCAACCCAACTGAAACTTCAACTTTCTTTTCCCAGATATTGAAAAAGTATATGTAGTATCTGGAGTCCAAGGACTCTTTAGTAGACGAAGTTTGAACGCTGTGTCGAACGACGACGATTTGTGGACAAACCCTCCAATGCCGTTAGGAACCAAATAAGATTGGATAAAAGCGTGCTGCGAAGTGACTTTATTGAGTGAACTAGAATGTGAATCGGGTTTAGCGTCCTCTAGTTTAACTTGAGCTTCAGCAACGGCTTCCGTGTTATTTAAATCCGCAGGGGGAGATGAACAATCCATAGGTGACCCGCCAACGACACTATTAGAAATAATCAACCTTGTTCGCTTGGGTGCAAAAAACGTTGTTACATTACATTTCCTTTTCATTTTTCGAATCGCTATTCACTTAACAAAGTCGGACACTAAACTGACACAACAAACTGTCTTGTCACCTCTTTGTTTCATGTTTCCTGTTCCACAATTACAAGTTCTGCAACGCTAGACCCACTGACTGCAATAGATTGGTCATTATCAAGGTTATTGTTTGCAAATAAAAATTTATATTCATTTTTGTTACTTATGTGCGATTTGGACAAAGATTCGGGGGGGGAGTCAAACCGGGTAAAATTCCCCCTCCTCCCGGGTACAGTCTTGTTTAATCACATTTTGTCGTCCTTTACTTCTGCATCTCAGCGATATAAATTTTATTCGAAAAAAAAAGATTAAAAAAAAAAAAAAAACACAAAATCTCCGTTTGATTTGGCACATCAACACCATCTTCATACGTGCATTCCGTTTACCGGTTGATGTTTGTATTTACCTTTGTGCAAGTGTATTATGTATTTTTATTAAGTTACGCGTTTTTATATAATTTTGTTACGTCTCTTAATTAATAAAAAATATCTGCTTTTGTAAATAAAAAGTTGAGATTTTTAGACTGGCTGCCACCTCCCGTCTAAAGAATAATGACCCTTGGGTCAATAAACAGTAATTCAAACAGTACTACCGATACCTTTCGGCGATTTTGTGCAGTAGTTTTATTTCAGTTCAATGGGTCATCTCGAGTCTGTATGATTTTTTTTTTTTACTTTGCTTATTTTGTTTGTTTTTGTTTTGTTTTTTGTCTTCTTATTGCATGACTTTCGGCTTTTAAATTGATTTTATTTGCTTGTTTATATATTAGGATCCTATTATGAAAAAACCTGAACAAATACAAAACATTGTTGAGCTTTATATGCTAACCGCAATAGTACCAGGTACAATTAGTGTAGTAATTAGATTATGCAATACTTCTTGCATGGCAATTAATCTGATAGTAAAACGGTTTTGCTATTTCAAAACTTCTTGTTTTGTAAAATATCTGGCTTTTTCCAATTTCTTACCAAGTTCCTTTTTTGCATAGCTATTTCGGATTAAAATCCGGATGTTTTTTCATATATATATATTTTTTTTTTTATTCTTTAGAAGGAGGAACGACAGAAATTTTAAAAAATCGACCAGGAATTACGCTCTCAAAAGTAGCTCTTCCAAAAGATTCGTCAGTTGCTGGTGGTACTGCTAATGGTCTGACTTGTGGTAGTTGCGGCAAATTTGACAAAGTGCTTTCAACACTGCTGAGGGTAATTATAAACTGTATCTTCTTTCTTTTATATACCCTTCTCTTCAGAAATAGTATCATTCAATAAACTGCTGCTTGTAAATCTGATGTAAATTGTATAAAGAAGCATAATTGCAACCTAATAAAGTTGTTTGGGAACTCGTGCAACTGCTTTTTCATTAAACAAAAAAACAGTTCCCTGAGTTAACAATAATTCTAACCACTTGAAAATAGATTTAAATATCCAAAAAATTTTGCTATTGAATGCCAATAGTTTGAGAAATCAATTTGACCAATTCTTTACTAAAATGTACTTAAACACATTTTCAAGCAAATACACACCCAAATAAAAAACTTTTTGAGACATGCATGCAGTTTTCTTTGACATGTAGCCTACTGTATTTGTATTGGTCATTGGCATGTGTTGGATGTAGGTGCGTATATCGTCTTACCCAGAATCTTATAAGTAAGTCCTTTTCTACGTAGTGTTTCAATATTATCAGTTTATGTTGTTTTGAAAAAAATAATCCCCTCCCCCAAAGAAATTTTTTTAGCTTATATGCCTTGTCAGGTGCACAGAAATTACCTATATACCAAAAAAACAGTCTTTGCAGTACTGATAAAATGAACGTAAAACTATTTGAGTTTTTTTTAATTTAATTAATTAACCGAATTTTGATTGAAATAAATGAATGATAATATTCTTTTTTATTAAGGAGAAAATTATGATCATTTCTGCTGTCTATTTAGTCTCTATTATTTCAGTCGGCTCACATTGTGGCAGGGCTGCCACAAAGACTTTAAAGTCAAGAGAAGGGCATTATTTGCTCCTAAAATTGAATTAAGTTCCCAAAAGTTTTATTATTTTTTTTCTTCTGTTGAAAGGTTGAGACTTTTCTCTATATTACGTTCCCAGTTGTGATTCTTGGAATTCTTTTTGAGCTATTATTTTAGGCTAGCAGTAAAATGGAGTGACTCCCTTTGGCTCTGGAGTTAGTAGGCTATTAGATGGTATGGCACAGTCGGTTTTACCTAAGTTGCTTTTTGCGGCTTCTGTCTGAAACTCTGCTGTATATAAACAGACTAGAAAAGTATCGTATATTTACAATCAAGAGAATGACTTTGAAGGAAAGTGCGAAATAGTAAATACATCATAATGGTTGCCTTATACCGCTTATATCTAGTGCTATTGTTTTCAAAATACTATAGGTATGTAGAGAAAAACATCAGCTTCTGGTTGACCCTTACTCAACTTTTTACGACTATCCAGTAACCCACTATCTCTGGCAAGCAGAAAAGGACTTGTTCGAGCTACTTATGCTAAAATATGGTTTTCTTTGGTTTTTGTAACTGGGGTCTGTAAGACTCCGGTTATTGTTTTTTTAATATATTTTAAAATTTTCTGTTACTATGGGCTGATTTTTGCTCTTTACTTAGTTGCAGGTACTACTGTAATCATAATTTGAATATATCAGTGACAAAAGTTCGCCCAGTTCTATTTATTTGATAAAAAAAAAAACGGGTTTTAGTAAAACACCCGAAGAAAGTCTTTATTGGTCTTGCCACAGCAGAGGACTTAAAGTCGGAAATAGTCAGAGTAGTCAATGAGAGTGGATTGTCAATCTCTAACCTACTTACGTTAAGTTGTAATGGCCCGAATGTTAACAAAAACTTTTTCGGCTGATCAATAGTGAAAACCATAAATTAACAAATGGCATGAAATATGTGCTTTCAACATCCATTTGGTTCATAACGCTTTCGGGAAGGTTTGGGGGAAAATGTCGCTAATTCGGGCAATTTGATTATCAGGGTGTATCATTTTTATTGGAGCTAGCAGCTAGACTGGAAGATTATTGAAAGATTCGGAATAGAATTGGTATTCCCAAGGCGAGGCTTTATGAAACACATGCCTAGTAGATGGTTGTCAATAGGTCCTGCTGCTACAAGGGTGGTGGAACTGGGGCCAACTCTTTCTATGTACTTCGCTGCTTATATACCAAAGAAAACCCCTTGTCTTATGAAATCAGATGTATTCAAAGAGATCATCTGACCGATCAAACAACCCATCATGAAAGCCGATTGCAGTTGGTTGTTGGCAATTTAAGTTTTTTTTTTTTTTTTTTTTTTTTTTTTTTTTTTTTTTTTTTTTTTTTTTTTTTTTTTTTTTTTTTTTTTTTTTTTTTTTTTTTTTACACGTTTCACTGCCAAGATAACTTGAAGAGCCCCTTGTGCACGAAATCTATATGAAGTTCGACCTTTTAGTTTTAATATTAAATGGGCGAGTGTTAAAAATCTGAAGTGATTGAAAATCTGAGGGATGAAACAAAGCTTCAGTCATTTGAAGATGAGAACAATCTTTTGCCTTTGCTGCAGACATTCGGGAGTGACATGGCTCTTGACTGCCTTCTATTAGCGGACGAGTAAACCAAACGCACATTTACGTTGTGTATTCAGAAGCAAAACAATGCTGCAGCTAGATGTGTTTTGACCAAGGTTCTCAGTGGAGAAGCTTTGCAGTCGTTATATGATACAACTTAGGTACATTTCAATTCGATTTCTATGCCGGTTTCTCCTCGGCGTGCATTGACAGTTGCCAGGGAGTTATCAATTGCAACGCAGAAATACCTACTAGTAGACGAATTCAAGCTAGTCCAGTTGTTTAGATTTTTACCAGAACCAAGAGGAATTGACGATTGGTGGAACAAATTGATAGAATGAAAAACTATTTGTAATGGAGGGGTTAAGTAGATTACGAGGGTGTACGCAAGATGTTCCTATCGGTGAAGATCTGAACGAACGGGTAAGTCTGCCATAAAGAGTTACGATTTTTACTTCGAGTAACAAAGAGCTTTTAATGGAAAAAATGAAAAAAACAGACAGGATTTGTAGACATAAGAGTGGTTGGAGGTGGAGCAGCTCGCAGAAACTTATTTGAAAAGACAGACAGTAGAAACTATAGAAAGATCTCTAAAAGCAAAAAAAAAATTGAATTTGATTCGAGGGAATTGACTGGCGTCGAGTTGCCAAAGGAAGCCCAGAGTCGACTGAATAATGGTCTTATAAAGAAGGACATGTTCGAGATACAGCTGGTGTAAATCGAGATAGATGGGACCCTGGCAATACGTACTGAGCTAAAAAAGAGGTAGTAGCCACTCTTGAAACGGCTCAAAAGCATATAAAGCTCGTCAAAAAACTACTGGACAGCACAGGTCTATCGTATGCATGGAATGGAGGAGAGGGCCCAATCTCAGATCAAAAAGCCTTTCTGTCAGAGATCCAAACATGGCTGGAAGACCAAGAAATTCAGAAATGGTGGAACGACCTTGGGCAGTCGGAAAGCTTAAGTTCTTACTGTAAGGTGAAAGAAAATTATGGTGAAGAGTTATATTTTAAATTAGGGATTCCAAAAGAATCCCTGAGGTCTTGAATGCAGGTCTCCCTCTTCACAGTATTTGGAAAAATAGGTGTCACCCGGAAATGCGGTATACTTGTCCAATTTGCGGTGATCTTGATGGGCTAGACCATTTTCTTTTCAGGTGTCAGGGGCTAAGTGAGTTAAGAGGGAGCTTTCTTGGGGTGGATGGTCGTGAGCCCCTTCTTGGAACTTTGAAGTCGACGTCGAAAATAAATATAGTAGCAATGGCAAATTTTGTCCGGAAGGGTCTTGTTATTCGAAAGTCGATTGTTACATAATTTAGTTTGTTTGTTGTTATATATGTATGTATATGGCCTGAAAAATGGCTTTAAATACAGTCATTTATTCATTCATATAGAGTCAAAGCAACGGCTGCTGGTCACATTCCTGTCCACTGAAAGGCAGCACAAAATAAAAATAAGTAGGCTGTGTTGGTAGTTTTCGTTAATGTTTTAATATTATTTTGTATTTGTTATTATATATTCGAAAGTGAATTGCTGTGAAAGCGCTTTATTCCGATGACTTAACTACTCAAATGGTCTTTTTCTAGATTATCATGGGACTGATCATGGAGAGATATGTGCAAATCATCCTTCTAATTATTATTATTTTGTTATGTGTCCTGATATTGATATACATCAGTGAAAAAATTTCTGCTCCATTGATTTTTTACTCTTTAGGCAAGTGTCACTTTCGGTTTTAGTTAGTGCGGGTCTGCAGCTGAAAAAAGTGTTAAGGTCCAAGCTTATTGAATTTTCTAAGACTAATAATGTGGGAATTTCCCTCCCTCTGTGTGCAGGTGCATTCCTAATCTTTTTTCTTCTTTGATAAATGTTTGTTAAATGTTCATCTTCTTCCAGGATGAGCGAGATATGAGAAGAAAAGAGCACGAAGCTATGGTAAGAGTCATGAAAGACCAAGCTGATGCTATTTTGACACTCAAGAACGCAGTACAAGCATTGACCAAGGTAAATATTGGTATTAATGTAAATTTAACCTAAATTATAGTTTTTAGATTTGTAATAAAACAGAAGAAATTGTGGTGAATATTTTCCAAGATATTTCGCAATTCGGAGGAACTTGGTGTGAACTTCCAATCTTGGAAAAAAGAAAAATTAAAGATTTAATTGAAGTTAAATTTAATCTATTAGAACTAAACTCTGTCAACTCGGCTCCGTAATTTTTTGGTTGCATTAATAAATATGCGAAAGCACAATCAAATGGCGAAACTTTTAAAAAAAGCAAGGTTTAGGTCAATAATTGTCAAGCTTTCATTTTTGGACCTTTGTTCGTCCTTTCGCTTTGAAAATGTATTTTTCGTATTATTGAACTTTCGTATATCAAGAAATATATTGTTTTCTTTATTTTTATTTTTTTCTGATACCGAAAAATTTGGATTTCTGAGATAAATGAAGTTATTTTTAATCATTGAAGAGTCTGTTTCTGTAAGCTGCCTGTGAGAAGTTATCAAGCTTGTATTTTTTAGCTTTCATTTGTCGAGTTTTTTTTATTATTAGTATTATTATTATTAATATCTAGGAATTTTAATTTTCTCGAGAAGCTGAGTCTGTTTTTATTATGAAAATCTATTTTTTGTAAATTGATGTCAACCTACCGTTTATGAGCTTTTATTCAACGATAAAAATTTTTTTACTTTATTATAAAATGACAAAAAAATTATATTCTCTTTAGTTGAATAAAAGATATTCTACTTCAGATATTTAGATGAACGCTGATATCCCCTATTTCTGATGCAAGGAAGAAGTGTTGTTTTTTTAATAGATATTGAAGCAATACTACTACTATTACTGCTAACATCTTATTGAAGTACCGAGCTGTCTAAGACTATACACGCCTGCGCACGCTCCTACTCTGCTTTAATCTATTCAAAGCTTCATCCTTGGCTTCCTCTCATTAAGTTCCTATTTACTCCCAAGGAACAACTCGTAGTAACCACAACGATGGTTGGAAATGACCCTTTCATGGTTTTGGGTCAGATTGAGAATAAGGTTTTTAGACTTCTTGCGGGAGTTGTATACAATGTTAGTTTTTGAAATGAATTTTGCTGAGCTTTTGTCGATTTTGTTGCCTGCAAATTAAAAAGAAACCTTGGTCTATAATAAAGTAGAGAAAATCGAGTTGGCTTGGATTTAAGAAAACAATACAACCTTTCAACTTTTCAAACACTTGAAAAAATGCTCCTAGCGCTATGAATTTGAACTGCCTCAGAGATTTGGTCAATTTTTCATGGTTTTTTCAAAGAATTTGTAAATTTACAATTTTTTTTTTTTTTTTTTTAGTTTTTTTCTCTTCATTGATTTGTTGAGACTCTACTATGTTTTCATTGTCGTTAATTTTGTGTTCTGAAAAACACTGTCTGGCTGTCTAAGCTGGAAGTATTGACGTATTTTTGTTCTTCGTCCCTACCTCCTACGTAGTGGGATTGTATATAATTCAAAAATTTTAAAGTACAATCAGTAGATAACATTTCATTAGAGAAACTCTTCTAAATATGTAATTCTTTTTCAAAAAAAAAGGTGTCAGGTATATTCTTTCCTTTTTTACACAGTTCCTTCCAAAAAAAATAACCCACTATTTTACAAATCCTATTTTACAAACACTATTTTACTGGTTGAGGGTTTATAAAAATAGTCGCACTGTGTAAAGTGCTACGAATTGATGAAAACTACACCGCTTATTCTCAAAAAGGGTTGTAGCAGAGAAAAGGCTTATTTGCTCTGAAGCGAAACCGAGGTAAACCAGCTTTGACTTATTAAATATATATGATTTGGATTTCATTGAAAAAAACGGCATGGTTGTATATCGACTGATGAAGAGATAAACCCTATCTGAGCTTCGATTTCAGGATTGCTATGATTAATTAATAATAATACAGTTAATTAATTACTATAATTAATTGTTGGATTATTAATTACTGTAATTAGTAATCCGAAAAGGTGTAATTTTAACGGAGGATGGCAGCACTGCCCTTATTTGTGTTTAATCTATGTTTTATTAAGTTTTGCTTCATTGTTCATTGTAATTCTTGTTCCTTTTAGGTTTTCCTTCTTGATTCATATTGATTTCGGCTCATTTTAAATTTCAATTTCACTCTTCGCTATCCATGGAAAAACCCGTTTTTTGTTAAATTAGCTTCTTTTTCTTTAGCGTAATTATCAAAAAAATTTTGAAAGTATTTGTTGATAATCTAAACAAATAAATGGAATAACTTTAGATCTTTGTATATGCCTTGTCGGGCATGCAAGCTAGGATATCTGCTCCGAAATCCTTCTTGGGCTCAAAGTTTTATAAACAAATGTTCTGTCCAGAGGTCAGTCTGATCAAGTCTAAAAATGTCCAGGAACTTGTCGTCTGCTAAGCGCTTTGTCGAATATGTAGCAAAAGGCTCCGAGAATCAAAAAAGCTAAAATAGAAGTTTTTTGACGGTGGCATCTAAGGTCTAAGCTTGATGCTATTTATTTGCTAGCTGGCTAGTTGTATGAACTACCAACTGCTCAGATAGTCTCACCTCACAGAATCATTGGGTAGCACTTTCTGCCCATGAGGTTCTCTTGTAACCGGAACTACTCTGAAAGAAGACAAGGAAATGAAACAACCTAAGTATGCCCATGTCTAAACTGGATTATTTTCACGTTAGATAATTGCATGAAGTTTTGCTGGTATTTCAAAATTCATTGAATTCCCCTTCTATCATTTAGGAGAGAAGAAAAAGGACTATTCTTTGCGAACTTTATTATTAAGTTCAAGGCAGGACAATGTTCTTTTGTGGCAAAGTGTTTTACGTTGGTGTGGCATTTTTTATGTGTCTTCTGTAAGATTTTGATGTTATTTCTGGCAAAGCAGTACACAGGGAGAGGTTATATGAGCAGATCTAGGACAAGGCAGGTTTAGCAAAAAAGAAATTTTAAAATCGATAGTTTATGGAAGCAAGATCTTTGATGCGATGCAAGTGCTAGATCAGATGGCGATCACAGCTCAATTTTGCAGAATTTTTTCTAGTTAGGGCAGAAAAGCTCTAAGGTGATGCTAGAAAATATCTTAATTCGTCACTTTAGAATTTTTTAATTTCTAGGTATGTCAACATATATCTAGTGCGCAAGAGAATATCAATAAACAACTGCCAAAGTTGGCTGGAGCTCGTCGACTACGTGAGGATGAAGGCAATATGGCTAAGAAGCGTAGAACTGGTGATTAGGAAATACGTTGAAAATATGGAATAACTGAAAAAAAGAATTGATTTGTGAATTTTTTTTTGTAAAATTTTTTAATTAAGCTGCCGAAAATTTTACATCTTCTTCTGATGTAGTTGATTCCAGATATAGTTGACTAATGAAATTTTCGTCTGAATTCCCACCCTCCATATTACGTTATTTATGGTAAAACTTTTCATATTTTTTTTTCAAGAAGTTCATGTTTTGGTTCAATTTTTTATAATGAATGAAGCAAAATCACTTATTATCATTTAGCATATCCTTTTGCATCTTACTTTAATCAGATTCCGAAATTTTAAGGAGAGTCTAACTTACAATGTCACTAGGACATTCATTGAAAATACAGAAGATGTGCTTTTTTTTTTTTTTGTAAACTTTAAAATTCCTTCTTAGTTTGTATTTTCCCGTAATCTAGGTAAATCTGATTAATAAGATATTTGTTTTCATCCTATTGTTGGAGAACGAATCTTTCAGGCAGAATTTTCGTTTCTTTTCTTATTTAAGTCTAATTATATTTTGATTTTTTTTTTTTTTTTTTTTTTTTGCTTTGGTTTAGCCTTTTTAAATATATGACAAAATACTTTTTTAAATCTAATTTTGATTAGATTCTCACATTTCGAGGAAGAAGAAGGCAGAGGGTCAAATTGATAGATATTGGCTGTTATTATTACATAAAGTTAATTTTCGTGCTGAAAACAAACAACTTTTACTTATTTTTACTTGAATTCATGTATCCTATTTTTGTCATTTTTTTGTCAATCTAATCTCTGATTTTTAATAATAATAAAGACACTAATTTTCTTACAGAAATATACGGCAATCGAGGATTAATTGAGAAAGAAAACGAAAAGATAAAGTAAACAAGAGCTCATATGGCACTTGTGACAAGGTCGGAAGATCCAAGAGCTTCTTCCCACCAAGTTTCATTACGATCTCTGTGCTCTAAGCGTTTTCCAAGATTTCCGGTTTCCTTTTCAAACTCCCCCCAATGTCACTGGATCTTCTCGGGATTTAAAATAAGAGCTCTGAGACACGAGTTCCTTCTAAATATCAAATTTTATTAAGATTCGATAACCCCCTCGTAAGTTAAAAATACCTCATTTTTTCTAATTTTTCCGAATTAACCGTCCTTCCACTCCCCTCCCCCAGCTGGTCAAATCGGGGAAGCGATTACTTCTAATTTAATCTGGTCGGGTCCTTGATAAGCCTGCCAACTTTCAGCGATCGCTATATTCACCACATATCTAGTTTCAGATCTTCATGTAAAAATTGGGCGGCCCAGGATTCGAACTCCAGACCTCTCGCACCCTAAGCGAGAATCATACCCCTAAACCCCAAGCCATACTTTAAAAGAACAATCATTTGTTTTATCGGCAAATAAAATTCTTCACAACTATCTTGTTCGCTTGCTCCTGCCCAGATGGTTGTATCGGGGAAGAGACTATTTCTAATTTAATCTAGTCTTGTCCATGATGCGCCTGCCAACTTTCCTCGTCCTAGCTTGCCTGGAAGTGCCCAAACTAACAAATTCCCCCCAACTCCCCCAAAGAGAGCGAATCCGGCCCGGTTATGTCAATAACGTATCTAAAACATGTACTTATTCTTCCCACCAAGTTTTATCCTGTTCTCTACACTCTAAGCGTTTTCTAAGATTTTTGGTTTCCCCGTCCAACTGAATTACCCCTCTCCCCCCAACTCCCCCTAAGAGAGCGAATCAGGTCTGGTTATATCAATCACGTATCTAAGACTTGTGCTTATTCTTCTCACCAAATATCATCACGGTCTCTCCAATCTAAGCGTTCTCCAAGATTTCCGGTTTCTTCCTCCAACTCCCCCCAATGTCACTCGATCCGGTCAGGATTTGAAATAAGAGCTCTGAGAAACGAATTCCTTTTAAATACCAAGTTTCATTAAGATCCAATCATCCGTCGGTAAGTTAAAAATGCCTCTTTTTTCTAATTTTTCTGGATTACCGAATTAGTCCCCCCCCCCAACTCCCCCAAAGAGAGTGGATCTGGTCCGGTTATGTCAATCACGTAACTAGGACTTGTGTTTTTTTTTACCACCAAGTTTCATCCCAATCTCTCCACTCTAAGCGTTTTCCAAGATTTCAGGTTTCTCCCTTCAAATCCCATCATGTCACTGGATCCGGTCGGGATTTAAAATAAGATCTCTGAGACACGATATCCTTCTAAATATCAAATTTCATTAAGATCCGATCACTCGTTCGTAAGTTAAAAATACCTTTTTTATAATTTTTCCGAATTAACCGTCCCCCCACTTTCCTCCAGATGGTTGAATCGGGGAAACCACTATTTCTAATTTAATCTGGTTTGGTCCCCGATACATCTGCCAAATTTCATCATTCTAGCTTATCTGGAAGTGCCCAAACTAGCAAAACCGGGACTGACAGGCCGACAGAAATTACGATCGCTATATGTCACTTGTTAAAAACCAAGTGCCATAAAAACTATAAAATCCTAAACAAAATGAACAGATTTACTTAATTAAACGAGTGTTTGTATTTGTTCAAAGTCATTATTTTTTTTCTTCGTCATCGTCGGGTACACATTTCGAATGTATTGGTCACTTTAAGCGTTCATCATTATTATAATAACCTTAGAGTACAGTAAATATCAAGTAATGCTATTTGAATATGTCTCCCTAGCAAACCCTGATTTGCAATATGCAACCCAGGCAGCAAATCCTGCACTTTGCCTTCCCATATATGTGTGGGGGGTTTTGAGCTCCGCCCATGAACCGTTTGTAATACAATTATTTGCCGCTAGAATTGGTAAAAATAACCCTCTGTGGGCTAGTTTGTTTATAGAAGTGACGGAAAGAGCTACGCATGTGATGTTTTTATACGTCTATGTAAAGGCATGTTTTAACACTGAGAAAATTGAACGCTTGTTTAGATGGTAGGTTCCAAGAAGCAAAAAACCTGCATCAAATTTTACCTTAATATTTTTTTACTATACTGTGAGTCAAAATAAACCTAGCTTTGGTACAAATGCTTGAAGGATGAACGAACGAAAGTCAACATTGATGAACGTTCAGGGTTACCATCATCAAGCAACGTGCCGGAAAACATTATGAAAGGCTGTTGCTGTAGATCTTAGGCGAATAATCCTTTTTTTTGCTTTTTTTTCCTTTTGCATTTTTTTTTGCGTTATTATTGGAATGGTGTTAAGATCCGTGGGTTCACATCTTGTCACACAATTTAGAGTCTGAAACGTTGCTACTAAGTTCGTACCAAGAGTACTGTTAGGCGAACAAAAAAAAACGTCCCCTAACTGTCTGCACGGAATTTAAAACTACCGCAAAAGATAACTCTAGCTTTGTTTCTTGAACGAGTGATGAGAAATGGTTTACAAACATGATCTTGAAACTATTCAGTGTTTAAAGACAATTTGAGAAATCCAGTTACAATTATGTTTACTTACTCTACTTTTGACGGAAAGTGGACGCTGCTCCTCCGCGCCCAACATCCATAATTTCACCAATAGAAGCCTAGATGATACATTCGGTCGTGTATAACTTGTAGAAATATAGGACGTGCCTCGTACACTTTTACACTTCCATGAGTACTCGGAGTCATGACAAAACACCTTGATATCGCTACATCAGTATCAAAAGGGCTATTTCGAATAAAACCGTTGGAAGTTAGAAGTAATGGTATTTGATTTTTACTTTTATGGTAACATTCTTCAGACTTTTCTAATTATTCTGCTTATTTTTATTATGTCTTTATTTTAAATAACATTCTAATTGTCAAATTTTCCTTATATTCTGTTCACGAGAAATAAAATCATTTGATGTTTCTCAGTTTAATTTTATCTTTATTTGGACTATGGTAATAGAAGTCTTTAATGGTAATAACACACTTATTCAGACCAACTTATCTACTTAGGAAAGTGGTTCTGAGTTAAATATGCCAAATAATTCATTATTTAACAGGATGCAATTTTAAGCTTTAGCGATGGTTGGGGGATGTTCAAAGCATCTCAAAGCTAAAATATAAATAATGTGATGGCAACAGAAGGCAAAAAAAAAAAACATTTTTATTTACTGGACTCTTAAAAAAAAGATAGAAGACAGAAAATCCTCCAAAAGAAAGCCTTTTTTATTTATTTATATCACAACACCATAGATATATAAGAGCGCTCTCTTGCATAATTTCACACTCTGAGAATATTAAATTATAATTTTCATTTACAATGCGCTTATTTTTCATGTTAAACTGCATTTTAAATAGAAAAATTGCCCTCTAATACCCTGCTAAAAGGATGTCTGGCCCCATATTGTGTTGTGTTCCGATCCTTCCTGCTAAATTCACATTCAAAAGGAAATCACACTGTTCTGTTGTTTACTTTTTGGATATTGACTCCAAACAATTCACGCTAGACGTCCTGTATACTTTGAAAAAAAAAGAAGGAAAATCGCTGAGGCTATTCACTCTTAGAGATATTCAAAGCTTAAATTTGGTAAACGCAGTTTTGTTTAGGACCCATACTTTTCTTGGCAAATTTCTCTGATATTTCTGCAAGGTTGAGATGTGTCTACACCTAAGTATCTTACCCCATAAAGGAGTCAAAGGCCTTCTCAAATGCACAGCTAACGTTATATAGATACTATTTCAAAAATCCCAATATTCATTTTATTTTTCTCACCATTTCTGTTTTAACTTTTCGAATGTCTGGGTCAGCTCCAAACAAAACTATATTTGCTCAAAAAGGAGTATAGGTTAATGCACTATTTCTGTATATATCAACCACGAGAATACAATTAGAACGCACCACAGATAGACAAGCTGCATGGAGAATATATGAAATTACAAAAGAAATTTACTTGGTGGTTAAGATCTTGGCGCTTATGATTATCGTGTCAATGTAGTAGTAACCCACGCAATTGGTGAAGCCATTCTTACTCACTATGCGATGGATAGATGAACCTTTTCACCAGATGAAGCACTAATGCTTTGCCCAACAGATCTTTCTCGAGATGGCCACAGAATGAATTTGGAGATTCCTATAGCATGTGTTTTTGTAAAAACAAGATAAATTTTTTTGTTCATTTTCCTTGCCCGAAACAATTGAAACGAAAATATATTAATAATAGATACGATTTTTAAATAAGATACTGAAAATAAAACACTTTTCAATACAAAAAAAAATTAATAATAAAAATCTGAATGTTCGGCTTCATATCGAGAAACCTTTATCAAAAGATAAAAAACACTAATGTAAACGAAACTACAGACGCTATACTAACAGCAAAACGTAAAACTCACATTCAAATGGGATCCAACAAGGTAAAGACTCAAAGCACAAATAATTAATGAAAATTATACGGTTAAAAAGCGGTAAATAATTACGAAATTTTTTACCTTGACCCAAAATATTCAACAAGCCATGCTATTCAATTTTCCATTTGCTTAAACAATATCACTGTTTTACGAAATAATTTCTTAGACCACATATAACGGGTAAAACTTTTAATAAAGACAGTGAGTAAAATAAACTAGAAAAGCCGAAATATGTTGACTTTGCTTTGGAAACCTTCATCAGCACGAATAAATTACATTTAAACTAAATTTAAAATCTTGGATATAGAAGAAAATTCTCTAAGAGATGAAGAGCTCATCATCATAGGCAGCACAGTAGCGATGCCTAAGTAAAGAGCAAAAAAGGTTCAATATATTATTGTTATTTTTTCCCCGCCACTCATTATAGAAAGAGATTTCATAGGAAATTTCGAGGGGCTTATTCTACAGAAAATTGAAAGTTCTAGTGCCCTTCTTTGGAGTCGAAAGTCATTGGAGGGTAAACAGCCCCCCCCCCAAGCCTCTTTTAGTTCCTTTGTGTCCAAAATCATTCATTCGTAATTTGAGGGGGCTAATAGACAACAGTGAGAGGGTATATATGACTTTAGTATTAAAGCAACACTTTGAAGTGTTCAGCATAATAGCGTGTTGATTAACAAATGATGACAGTATTATTACTTTGCCACTAACAACTACTTTCTTTTTTGCAGCTAAGTCGTGTAATACCTATGTAGTTATTGCCTAAAATAGTTTACAGTGTTGTAATCATTTTTTGCCTGCTGTCTGTTTAAAGGTGATCTGATTATCTATTATCCTGATCTCAAATAGCATTTTCTGTGATCGCAATTCTGGTCCTGCTCGTCAATTTCTTATTCCCCAAGGGCTTTCTGTATTTTTTCTATCTGATCTACCTCTTCTGTTTCTTTTAATTTCAAGATTAGGAATATTAAATTATTTTACTTCTCCCTCAACATTTTCTAAAATTTTCATCTTAATACCTATAGCCTTAGTATTAGTTGCAATAGAAGAATTAGTTAAAGTAGCAGCAGTAGTAGTAGCGTGTACACATATTGCCTTTAGTGAATTGGTCATCTCCCAAAAGCATTCCTACAAAGTTCCTATGCCATTCATCAAAACACTGTTTTGACAATCTGTTTGCATATAGTATGTTTTGATTTAGTGCATCTTCCCCCTCAACATTTCCTCAAAATCAGTCGTTTTTTTTTTTAGAAAGAGACGTAGATCCAAAAACACAGTTTCGAGAAAACTGGGTTCAAAAATTCCAGAAACTTCACTTCACTGGAGAGCAAATAAGCCTGTTGTAAAGGATTTTACACTTAATTTGAGGTTTTTATATCGCAGAAGTCGATAGGCAGCTTTTCAAGTATTTCGAACTTGGGAAGTTGTCCATTTGGTCTTTACGTTCCTTTCACTAGAAACTTGAAAACATACGTAATTCTGAACAAAGGAAAATTGGATATACGTCTCTTCAGTTTTCTGGTCAGTTAGATATAAGTCTTTTACTTAAATGGTCAGTTGGATATACGTCTGTTCACGCGAGTATGGCAAGGCTGGATATACACTAAGTTGCTGAAGAGCTAAGTGATTGACAATGTATTTATTTCTGGTAAAAAAGACAAAAAAAAAACAAAGAAAGTACACGCTAGTTGATTGGCCCCAACAAGTCTTAATTCCTTGTTGACGTTGGCATATTTTTTTCAAAAATCGCAATCGACTCGATTTCCCGTCAAGGGAACTAGCTTCTCAAGTATGACGGCAAGTTTCTCACTCTGTACATCTCTTGGCTTTGACATCGTCGAGGGGAATAGTTGACAATTGAACCATCGCTATAGGAAATCCCATTCTTGAGGAGGTTCGTCCAAGTCGGTTTTCACGGACATGGTTTTTTTGCCTCTGACAAAAGAAACCTGCACAATATCAGCTAAGTTACATGGCATTTTTTTCGTGTTTTTTCCTGACTTCCACAATCTGAAATTTCCAAAGCACATTTTCAGGATTTCTCGTTTAGGCTCTGGAAAAAGCATACGGCTTTGGTGTGACGAATCTTTGACTCGATGTGGGCATGGACTGTGTTTGCACTCAAGTGACTATGGCCTTTTGTTAAGTAACGAAGATCAATTCGGTTGATTTTGCTTTCTGAGGCGTTGACAATCTGAACCAAAGCAGTGTAAAGTATCCAATTCTTGCTTTGGGCGGTACAGTTGTCACAGTGCAGTATGAAGTCTTCCTCTCCAAGAGCAACCTGAACTTCAACGAATTTGTGAAGAGTACTTGCAACGTTCTCCACATTTCTTTCAGAAATTGCCTCGTGCCAATTCACACAATACGAGGGACAAGGCGGGTTCCTTTCCCAACTGGTGAAAAGGTCTCGTTGAAGGTCAGGAGACGACTGATGAAAAAAGCGTCTTTTTAAGACGGCATCATGGGCAGAAGAAGGATCTTCTGCAAGTCGAAGCTGTAAACCCTTTCGGTGTTTTTCTATAAACGATCGGCGTCAGCAGCGAAAAGGTTCCCCACTTTTTTTTTTACTTCTCTTGATACTTTTCCAGCTTTGTTACCTCAATTTCAGAGGCTGATCCGGCACTGATTTTGAATGATAGGTGTGAGCAGGTATCACATTCATCAATAGAAGGTATTTTCAACGAGACATGTTGTTTCTTCAGTTCTTCTCGGTA
This sequence comes from Artemia franciscana, assembly GCF_032884065.1. Classification (NCBI taxonomy): domain Eukaryota; kingdom Metazoa; phylum Arthropoda; class Branchiopoda; order Anostraca; family Artemiidae; genus Artemia; species Artemia franciscana. The sequence continues at coordinate 26,047,875 of NC_088866.1, forward strand.
CATATTCAGACCAATCTCCACTCCGGGATTTTTTTTCTTTAATATCATTTATTAGGAAAGTAATGGTAATTTCCTTTGAGAGATATTTCATGTTAGGACAGTGCTCGCGCCTATAATGCGTCATAGAAGGCTCAAATGCTATAATGTGTTGTCTAAAGAGCATTCTTCGTACTTCTCTATTAATCTTTGCACGCTCTCTCGCAGCCAACCTTCGTTTGTTCTCCATTCAACTGAGTTTCAGAGGATTTTCTGTGTACTTGCGAAGAACATTTTGAATGATCTTGTCGGATTCTGGGGGGGGGGTAGTCCAGGATTGCAAAAAGCCTTTGTTTGCAGACCTGCTTCAGTTCTGCATCAACTGGAAAGTAAAACATGGGGGTATGTTCTTCCTGATGGAAGAATTTTCTACAATTTTGACTCGTCTTCGCTTTGGCTTGCTGGCTGTTATGTACGACTTAAACCGTTTGAGTTTCTACTCAAATCCCAACGACCAGAAAAAATTATTTAGCCTTCTCGGAGATCCTGGGTAATAAGTGAGCACTAAAGCTAACATTTTCCCAAATCACACCCAGTGAGAATTTGCGAACTTGTTGAACGAGTAGATGGACTGAACTCATTTTCACTGATAAGTGACCTGGGCTGGTCAGCTTCAGTGTCAAGCAGTCACTGTGCTAATGGCAGGACATCCTCAGTAGCATCAGCTGAGAAGACTTGGATAGGAGACAAAGTAGAAGTATTGTTCATCTAAAGAATCTGATCTTCTTGGATGTCACTTGATAACGCTGATACTGCAAGACTCGGTGCTAATGGCCGGACATCTTCAACAGCGTCAGCTGAGACAACTTCGACAGAAAAAAAAGTGGAAGTTGCATTAATCAAGAAAATCTGATCTTCTTGGATGTCGCTTGATAAAGCTGCCAATAATGCAAGACTGAAGCTGTCTAGATCGTCTCGCAAGGCATGATTGAGAAGGAGTGCAAAGCTCATATAATTCATTTCAGCAAGAATATCTGTTAGCCTGGAGATGTCCATATCTTCTTCTTCTCCGTTGGATGCCTAAAGCTCTGGATCCATGCGAACATCCAAGGTTTCTTAAAGTGTCAGCTTCATCTCGTACTCCGAGTTCATCTCAGTTCTCCCGACGAGAATATCTGTTTCAGTTAATCGAGATTTGTTCGTGTCACCAATCTCTTTGTCGTGAGAAATTTCAGCTTTGCAATGTTCTGCAACGATCCCAGTACCGTTTATTTATTGAATTGTTGACTGGTTGAAGCGGGATACGTCAGGCATTTCAATATTTGCCCTAAAAGAAAAAAAAGATAGTTCCAACTCAAGAAATCGCTACCGGCCAATTACTATTTACAGCGTATTTGCTTTCCAATCACTTCCAATTTTGCTTGTCAATTAGTTTCAAACAACTAATAGCACGAGTGTAACATTTCCCAGTCGCCTTTATTCCAAGGCAACCGTCCGCCTACTCATTTACGTCCCCGCTAAACTCTTCCCTGTCCACTGACTGGCCTGGAAGCAAAATATGCAAAGCGTTTTGCCTATCTTCCAAGCCACTTGACTTCTTGTAAAACGAATAAGGCATATGAACTAAGAACGACATAATATTTCAGTGAAAAGGACCCTCAACCCTTGATTACCATTTGTCTTACAGTACAAGAGAAGTAAACCAAGCAAAAATAGTAAAGCCAATAAATCCAATAGGACAGCAAAAGTAAGACAACTAGACTAGAATGAAATAAGTGTTAATCGAGCAACCTTAAAGTTTAACTGAAAAGCCAACTTATTTTTGTATTACTCAACCGAATATACTTCATTATGCTGATTGTATTAAAGAAATTTTTTTTCGCTGTTTGCTCTAATATGACGTTCAAAATATCTACATACAGTTGCCCTTACAGTGCAAAATTCTACTATCACGCCGAAAATTTTAATCTTAGACAAATGCTTTTTTTCTGTGGTCAGTGGTCAGCTCCAGGAAGCTGGCACACTGCGTGAACAGCTGTTTTTACTGATTTTTTTTTTCGTGAACTGTTGAATAGTTGTTTTTTCGTGATACAACATAGACAAAAGCAGATAGAGCTTTCACAAACCACAGTGAAATTCCACTATTTGAAAATTTGGTTATTCATGAATAGCTGAAAAACAAAGCAACGCATTTACATTGGGTCTTCAAGCATCTTTAAGCTAATATGTCATGAGTACCTAAATTTACAATCACATTCCTTTTCAGTTAAACTTTAACAAAGACAAATCAGATTTCTCCTTACTTTTTGGCAGCTATGTCACGAGCCCTTTGAACCATGGTCTGAGCTCTTTCAGGCATGTTCCTTCACCCAGCTTCGGATGAACTAAAATAAGTTCACTAAAACTTAAATAGTTCTGACTTAGCTCTACAATTAAAATAGACGAACGGTGCTCTAGTACCCGACTGAGACAGACGTATGTCAAACAATGTTTATAATACGATCATTTGAAACACACATAAGTGTATTTTCTTGGTAAAAGACGAAGACGTATATTTAGCCACGTGACAAAGCAATCAGCTTTGATTGGTTTAGTATATACGTCTTTTTCAAAAAGAAAAGTTGGTAAAAGCAAGAGAATTTGTGGAATTACGTCTATTTACAGAAATTGAACTTCTAAACCGTTTAACTTAGACCAAAATAGATGGCACCAATGGGAAGAACACGAAAATTTACCATACAGAGCGCTAGTATCTCAATTTTTTCCAAAATGACGTTTACGTGTGTTTCACAAAAAACGGCTTGAATTTTCACCTTAATAACCTCAGTCTTAGCAGTAGTCACTACAAAAGCAGTAATTGTAGTAGTAGGGATAGGAATAGTAGTAGCAGTAGTAATAGCGTGCAAATGTTGCCTTTTTGGTCAGTTGATCATCTCCCTCGTTATTCCATGAAAGTTTCAACTCAACATCTTTAGTCATTCTCGAGTTACATCCTTTTGACAATCTATATGCACATAAACTGTTTTGATTTATTTCAACAGTCCCCTTAACATTCTCCGAAAGCTTCACTTGAATGTTCTTGACCTTTTTGAACACCAAAGGTCAAGTATGACCTCTTTCTCAATTGTAAATACTATACGTAAAGAATGGGCTAATTGAATAGCTTACAGCCCATGCTCTAAGTATTGTTAGGGGTTGACATCCTCGGAGACATAGCTTCTGGATCTTTCAACCATGCTGAACAAAATTTTTATCTTAAAATCTCATTGGATGAGCTTGGGGAGCTATAAGCTGTGGGAAGAAAGCTAGTTACACTCCAGTCACTTTTGATACTTAAAAAGGGCACTAGAACTTAAAATTTTAAGTCAAATGAGCTCCTTTAGAATTTTCTATGACAACTCCTTCTATACGAAATTCCTTGATGAACGGAAAAGAGATGCATTCTACTCACGTTACGCTTTGTATTAGGCAGCGCTTTTGTTTTGCTTATGATCTTTCCTTATGACACCTTCTCACTTTCTTTGTGGAGGACTTATGATAAATGTTGTAACCAAGCTTAGGCTTCATGTAAACCATAAAAAAAAACTTGAGAAAAAAAATTTGAATTTTAAAAGTGTAAGAATTGGAAGAATCTGGGGAAAGAAATAAAAACCTTTTTTATTCTGACTCCAGCAGTGACAAAGACTTTGCTGTGTTAGTTGCTTTCTTGCATGAAGAGGCTCGAAACTTTGAAAAAAAGTAAAGTAGGCTAAGCTAATAGTATTCTAATTAAAATAGTTTAATTTCATTAAACTATTAAAAATTAATTTCATTGATTTCCATCGTTTAATCCAAACAATTCAAATCATTTTCGAGTTTTCTATGTTGCCTGCGTTACCGGTCATAAAGGGCTTATAGAGTGAGAGTAAAGCAGTGTAAATACCTATCAGCCAACGTGAAAGTGGCTGTAGAATTTTCAATTACTGAAAAAGCACACAAACAATATTAACACACAACACAAGTATTCTTTTTAATCCATGTAAAACTTAAGAAAAGATACAGACATATTTTCATCTTATTAGCTACAGAATAGGACATTCAGTGGGAAGACCTTTAAAATACTTTTCTATAAATATAAACGGCAACTCTTTATGATTTGGCTTATAAATATATTTATGGTTTTCAGCCAACTCTATAACATTGGTGTCAGACTTAACTTTGGACGGATCATTGGACGAATTTCACGGATCACGCGAAAACCGCTGCTTTTCTGTGAAAACTCAGCTATGTCAACCTGAGGTTGTCTATAATTTTCAAAAAAGAAGTAGATGACAGGTCGTGTAAACTGGGAATAGTAATCTTGAAATACTAAAAGGCTTAAAATAAATATTTGAGGAATTTCTTTTATACATTTAAAATATCAGCTGTAAAATGACTAGAGGTACAGTATTTAATCAGACTAGGATGCACTATTAGGTTACTTTCAGTACAAACTCTTTTGTAGGCTAGGCCTGGTCATATTAGCCCACACTAGGCTACTCATAGTCTGTTGCTGAAACGTTAACATTCTTGAAAGGGGTTAGGTTTAGAAAAGTGAAAATCTCAGAAATGAATCCAGGACCAAAAATGTACTCTTGGAAGGTATTTCAGTAAAATCCGAGTTTAGCTACTTATAACTCTTGTAAAAAGCTGTTAGGTTAGAAAAATGGGTAAAATTCTAGTTAATTGACTTCTTGCTATCTGAGAAAGGGTTTAGGTTAGGAAAATGAAACTTTCAGGGATGAATCTACAGACAAAAGTATGTCTCAGGAAGGTATTTTGAAGCAACTACCTCCACTCCTTCTCCCTCTAGTTGGCCCTGACCTTTGATGACCTTTAAAAATATGTGTGTTATAAAAGTGAAACCTTGCAAAATAGATCTTCTGCTTAATTGAAGTACTACAAAATTGTTTTCAGCTTCATAACTTTACTCAATTCCATTTTATAAGGTTTTAAAGATATGCAGATACATTTCCTAAATTTTGAAAACAAAAAACATTGATATGGCTCAAAATTCTACTCAAATAACAGGAATTGCATTTTCAGAACTAAAGGTAAAGAAAAAGCAACTAGTAACTGAAAATTAAGGTAAAATATTGTTTTGTCAAAATTTCAATAGGTATAGACCTGTCATGTAGGCAAATTTCAGGGCCCTCTAGAGGGAGAAAGAGTGGAGGTGGGTACTTCAAAATACCTTCCTGGGACATACTTTAGCCTGTAAACCCATCCCTGGAAGTTTCACTTTCCTAACCTAAACCCTTTCCAAGATAACAAGAAGTCAATTAATTTACCTAAACATGTAAACTAACCATTGCTGTATTTAATATGCTATGCTGTACCCCACCCCCACCCTAATGTGCAAATATATAATAATTCCATAACAGTGAGTTTGCAGTAGTTTTGCAAGAGAGAAAAGATGTTCAAAAAGTCAAAATGCATCTATTAACAATAGTTTCATTACCCAAAACAATTGTTCAGATAATATCAACATTGACCTTTTGTTTTACTTTGTTCAAGCAAAAGATCTATTTTGCAAGGTTTCACTTTTATAACATACATATTTTTAAAGGTCATCAAAGGTCAGGGCACTCTAGAGTGAGAAGGAGTGGAGGTGGGTACTTCAAAATACCTTCCTGGGACATACTTTATCCTTTAGACTCATCTCTGAAAGTTTCATTTTTCTAACCTAACCCCTTTGCAAGATAGCCAAAAGTCAATCAACTAGAATTTTACCAAAATTTCAATAGATATAGACCTGTCATGTAGGCAAGTTTCAGGGCCCTCTAGAGGGAGAAGGAGTAGAGGTGGCACTTCAAAATAACTTCACGGGACATACTTTAGACTCATCCCCGAAAGTTTTATTTTCCTAACCTAACCCCTTTCTGAGATAGCCAAAAGTCAATCAACTAGAATTTTACCAAAAAATGAAACTTTCAGCATTGGGTCTATAGACTTATTTTAAAGTAATTACCTTGAATTCTTCTCCCTCTAGAGAGAGATTTTACATGTATTGCCAAGCTTTAATGTTAACAAATTGCTCTCTTTTCTCTCAATGCATTTTATTAAAATTTTGGTTTAACCAATTTGTTCAAAATTGTCCAAAGATCATATAAAGATGCCTCAAGGGTCAACCCCAAGAGGCACTTTTTGGACATCACCCAGAGCCTGGGGCCATGCGTTGTAAGTTATGACCTGAGGCATGTAAGGTTTTTATGGAAAGGGCTGCCATTTAAACTTTGTAGGAGACTCCATTTGATTCAAAATCAAAATTACTAGTTAGCTGTTTTAGAGTCAAAAGTGACTGAAGGGCAGCTAGCCCCCCCCCCATTCACCCTTTTCCCAAATGAATCCAATTGAAATTGAGTTTTTCAAAGAAAAGTAAAGAGCCTCATTGACCTCAACAAATGAAATAAATTCCTGTAATAGTCTAAATAAAATATTATTTTCATCCAGTTTTTCAAAAAAGCATTTTTGGAATATCTCAAGGACTGCTATGGGTATTAAGTTAGAATTCAAGATTAAGGAATATTGGAAAGTGATTCAAAGACTACAAGATGCCTCTGCCATTTTAAGTGCCTTGTATCTCTCAAAACTAATCAAAAAGTATTTTTTTTTTTGTTCAAAATAGACAAAAGTTCTAGTAACTATTCCTCTGGGGATACAATGCCACAGCCATTTTGTTCAATCCCCCCAGCCCCAAGGGTAAGGTTTCCAAGTTATGCAAGTTGCTTGTTCTTACTTTGTTTACTTAGATTTACTGATTTATGGGGTGAATTTTATTTATGGGACAAGGAATGTAAGATATGCAAGTTGTTTATTGTTACTTTGGTAATTTGCTAACTTTGATACTTTGTAAGTTTGACACTGTAACTTTGGTGCTAGTTTTGATACTTTGATGAAACTTGATGTTAAAAAAAAAAAAATTGAAATACAGAATGTTGAAAAACTTGAAACGTTTGCAATAATAAACAAACAGAAATTAATTGAAAAAGCTCTTTGAAAAAGAAGTTTTTCAAAGAAAAGTAAAGACCATCATTAAACTTAACTTCAGCAGAAATAAATACCTATAATAAACCAAACTCATAGTTTTTTTGTAGGAAAATATGTTTTTTGGTGTTATAATTGAGAAAAAACATTAAAAAGTATCAAAATTGCACCCCAAGATTTTGAGAAATAAATTTTGTCCCCTCCCTCTTCTACACAGTCACTGCTTCATGTTCTTTTTTCTATAGAGATGCAAGGTGTTCGAATTGTTACTTATGTGTAATATTTCTTCTTCTTTTTATACTTTTTACTATTGTCATCATTTTCTTTGTAGGAGGTAAAGTAAACTTGAAAGGTAGGAGGAAACAATTTACCAATCCTGAAGAATTGGAAGCAGAAAGAAAAAGGGAGGAGAGAAAAAACTGGAGAGTGAGTAAAATTATCCTAACTTGATTTCAGCTTTCTTTTAGCTTACTTTGGTCTTTCGAACCCTAGATGTAGACTGTATTAGATGTTATTAGCTCTCTTCTTTCTTCCTGTTGTCAATAAGTGGATGAGTAGAAGTTTATGTGATTTTTTCCTTGATACATTGGATTGTTTTTAGATGTTCAAATATGAAATTGAATGTTTCGCTTTCAATGCTTAATAGCATTATTTATAAGAATGAATTAATATTAGCAGATTGCTATTATTATATATCTTTTAAATAGTAAATGCACTAAAAATGGTTGCTTGATAAAAAACATCTCCTTATAAGGTGGTGGTCAACTGCCTTGAATATGTTTGATCAGTCTGACTGTACATTGCAACATTTTTAAGCTGTTATTTTCAAGTTAATTATGGGCTTTTACAATGGTTAAAAGGTACTCAAATTAAAATTGGATTATACTCTATGTTTGAGATTGAGCTTGTAGTTTCTTTTCTCCCTGCCCTCAGAAAAAGGATTCTTCTGATGAAGAAGAAGAAGAAAGTGGAAGTGAATCTGGTAGTGGCAGTGAATCAAGCTCTGATGACGAAGAAGAAAAACCAAAAAATAAATCAGTGGTGGATGTAGAAAATCCAAATAGAGTCCCACCAAAAATGAAGAAAGCTTCAGCAGCTGCACCAGGAAAACAGGAAGAAAAACCACAGTTAACACGGAAGGAAAGGTAATTCTTCCTACCCATTTATGTTTTAAGTCTACTTTTATCTCTTTTATATGTGGGTTTATCCATTTTCTTTAGGGAGGTGAAGCACTTGGTTGGGACAGAGAATATTATGCAGTGTTTTGATTTTTATAGCGCAGGAAAATTGCAAGTCTGTTGCACACTGTGATAATGAAAAAAGTGAATATGTTGATCATTATTATAGTTAGAATTAACTAAAAGCTTAAATCATCATTAGGCTTGTATAATTTATATTTGAAAGATGTTTTAGTTACCTAGAGTGTATATGGCTATTATTTTTTCTCTGGTGGAGTTTTTAAAGTTGGACAGACTTGAAGTAATTTTCAGTTTAATGTTACTTCCATATCTAACCTGGGCTGAGATATTGGACATCTATTAAACCTGTCTTGATGGCCTTTGTTCATATTCTCCTTTTTTCTTCATTAATTGTTGTCTTGTTTTGTCTTCTTTTTTATTTTATTTTCATTGGAGGAGGGGATTTTTGTAGTAACTTCTTTATTCTACAGACCCACTCTAGATATGGTTTCTACCCAAAGATTATTCCTAGCTAGACGAGATCAATCGGGGGCAAATTTAAGTTTAGAAAACACTTTTCTGGCATTTCTGTCTGATTATAAATTTTGTGCTTTTTCAAGTCCTAGTGTGTTGACTCCAATTTACCCCAGATCCCAGAAGTGTTTCATGATCCCCGGTATGTAATATATTCACTTTAACAATTATGATAATCCAACAGTTCATGATGAACTGTAATTAAGGATTGGTTAGTACTAACATTAACAGAAGTTCTGAATTAAGAAGTTTGTTAATATATATGTAAAAAGAATTGGCTTTTTATGGCAGTTCTAAATCTGTATTCTGACCAAGCTTAGAGTCAACCACCAAAACCTATGAGCCTGAGAAAATTTGGTTAATTGTCAAAATTGGGGCGATACACCCACAAAAAGATAAGTGATCTGTTGGGAAATTATACCTTCAAATTCAGATCATCGGTGAATCTATTTACAGAGTTTTCAAGCCCTCTACAAAAATATGAAAATTTGCCATTTTATCCTAGAAGAATGATCACCTTGATCAATGATTGCATTGAATGATCCAGTATGAGCAATGCATGTTTATTTTTTATTTTTATTTTTTTAGGGGTGGTCGTATCAAACCAATGTTCATAGACAATGGAGAAATAACTCATTTAATGGAAATTGAAAAGTTCTAGTGTTTTTTTTTCAAGTAGTGGAAAGATTGTGCTGCCAAAAGAAACCAAAATTCTAAAAACTAAGTTTTACAAGAATTCAGCAACAATATAATATATTATTCCATTTAATCCTGAATCTTTAAAATGTATTAATTTTAGAGTCACTTATGAAGCTATTGGCACATAAAAAATTGCATAATTTTAGAAATTGGAGTTGAACTCTTCTGAAAAAGTGAGCTTTTTGCAACGATATTCAATGTTTATGAGCCCTAGTGGCATTATTGACATGGTTTGGAACTTTTTACTTTTTCAGAGAAGGATGGTCAGGCATATTACCATCCATGGCTCTTAGTCGTGGATCATTAAAAGAGGGTTCATTCGAATGAATATTATAAAAATTTAGTCCCAGTTATAAGTAACAAAAGAGACAATGTCAGAAAATATTGCCACGTTATAGCATTTTTATCCATAAACATTTTCAATTGGTTCACCAAAAACTCTTGAGAACTAAAGAAAGGGTGTTTATATACGGCACAGATACAAATTATCTAGTAGGGTGTTGGTCAATATGATCTCTTGCGAGTAGGAGGATACCAAAGCCCCCCCCTCCAAAAAAAGAAGAAAAAATAGGCTTGTAATTTTTCTATGTGAAGCACTGGAGATGAATTCGCCAAATATTCAGAGGGTTACAAATTTGGCCTATAACCTTTCAGAGGCCAGGGGCGAGTGCAGTTGAAGCAAAAGGTCTCTTATTGCAGAGAAGTGGTTCATATTGGGCTAAAATATTCCGTTTTGAAAAGTAAATGCTCAGAAGAAGCTCTTTTTTCGAATTACCATGCTGCAAAAGTTAAACTTAGATTGATATTTCAAAAATGTATACTCTGTATGCGAGATGGGCTTTTCCTTCCTTAACCCCCAGTTCTTTTTACTAAAGTTTGAATTTTTCTTCCCAATGCTGTAAGAACGACTTCTACAGGTGCAAGGGCAATTGGAATGGAATAAAAGTATTATTCACAATATCTCATTTTTGGAAGAGCTGATTGATGTGCATTTGCTTTAAATATTAGAATTTCATGTTGAACTATTTTACTGATCACATACACGTTTGTTGCACTTCTAAAAATGCTTTCAGCCCAGCACTATAAAACTAGTATATAAAGAGTAAACTGCTGAGTGGGTAGCCCCCTTCAAAGTCTCCCTCTTAACTTTTTTTTTGAAAATAAACTTTTTTTTGAATTTACATTATCACATAATGAATCTTCTGCATTCTTTGAATATTCCTTTATTTTGTTTTTAATTATAGAAGAAAAATAGATAGAAAAGGGTAACATTATCCTTACTGTTGTCTATAGCTTTTTTATTCATTCCCAGGGAAGAAATCGAGAAGCAGAAGGCCCGAGAAAGGTATCAGAAATTACATGCTGAAGGGAAGACAGACGAAGCTAGGGCTGATTTGGCTCGTTTAGCAATAATTAAACAACAAAGAGAAGAAGCAGCCAAGAAAAGGGACGAAGAAAAGAAAGGTAAATTTCTAACTTTCTTTAATTTCGCTTTCTTCACTTTTGTTTAGCAATAATTAAACAGCAAAGAGAAGAAGCAGCCAAGAAAAGGGACGAAGAAAAAAAGGTGAATTGCCTTGAGGTGTCCAAATTGAACAAACATTCTATTGTTTGGCTCTTGAGATCCTCCCTCCCCATAGATTTTGAAAAATACTGTTTTTCTGCTGTTGTGATTGCAAAATGGCTATTTTGGTATTTTTATTGAAAAAATCGCCTCTCCCATAGATTTCGAACCAGTAAAAATAAGAGCCAAGGGTAATGTAAATTGGAATCAACATGTAACTTTAATGGATCTTGTTTTGCATATTTTGATCTTGTTTTGCACGGGCAAAATAGCTATTGATAAGATCTCCACGATGCTGAGCTAGAATTTAGGAAAACTTCTGCTTCATGGAAGCAGAATCAGTACTGGGGCCATTAGTATTTTTGATATATATAAATGACCTCCCAAGGTGTTTACCCCAAGATAATAGCTTAGCATTAATTTTTGCAGATGATACGGCTGCGACAGTAAAAGCTAAAACCCCATCTTTGTTGGTTGAGAAAATGGTGACAGCAATGAAATCTTTGAATAAATGGTTTGCGTGTAACTGCCTGGCTCCGAACTTTTCTAAAACTGAATTCATGATTTTCGGGTGGTCACAGCGGGCGATAAATAAAATTACCATAGATGAGTTAATTGTAAATCAAAGTAGGATTAAAAGAGTACATTCATTTCGTTACCTTGGGATTATTCTCGATGAGCTTTTATCTTTCCGTAAGCATTCTGATTATTTGAGATTGAAACTTGCCCATCAGTTAGGTTATCTTCATAGATTGAAACAGGTGTTTCCTTTTTCCATCCTTTTTATACCATTCTCTAATTGAATCATATCTTAATTATTGCCCCATAGTTTATCTCAACACATTTATGGTCCATCTGCAACCTCTTCAGATAATTCAAAATAAGGCAATTAGAATTCTGGGTACTTTTGTTTATTGCCCTGCGAGACTTAAAAATCTGTCAGAAACCCAAACTTTATATATTTTTCTCAATATACTTATTCTCAAACCATTGAAAGGACGAGGATTACATCCAATCCTCAATAAATTATTTCCATGATCTGGCTATAATTGGGACTCCCACTTCCCCTGCCCACTGCATCCATTCCAAGAAGTATCGCCTTCCGCCAATCAAATTAGAAAGAGCTAGATTCTCAATTAGATTAAATTAAAAAACAAGTTTTTTGAAATGAAAGTAAGAAGCGACATTAAAACTTAAAACGAACAGAAATCACTCCGTATATGAAAGGGGCTTTTCCTCCTCGACACCCCGCTCTTTACGCTAAAGTTTTTTATTGTTTTAAAAAAGTAGAGTTGCGAGAAAGAATCAAACTTTAGCGCAAGGAGCGGGGGTGTCGAGGAGGAAAAGCCCCTTTTCATATACGGAGAAATTTCTGTTCGTTTTAAGTTTTAATGTCGCTCCTTACTTTCATTTCGAAAAACTTGTTTTTTTATTTAATTTCTGAAAGTTTTTGAATTAATGCATGTCTGATTTTGGCTCTCAGTACATAAATTATTAAAATTAAATTTGCATATTAATTCTTTTTTTTTGGCTAAATGGCTTTCTCTTAGTTTTGATCAGACGATTTTGAGAAATAAGGGATGGGGAAGGAGGCCTAGTTGCCCTCCATTTTTCGGTTACTTAAAAAGGCAAACTAGATCTTTTAATTTTTAACGAACGTTTTTATTAGTAAAAAATATACGTAACTTAAGAATTAACTTACGTAACAAACTTTTTATAATTATCATATTTTTGATTGTATATATGAGGGGGCTGGTCCCCTCGTTAATAACTCGCTCTTCACACTAAATCTTGTTTTGTCCCAATTCTTTAAGAATGACCCCTGAATCAGAAAGGCCATAGAATAAATAGTTGAAATTACTTAAAAATTTTTAGCATAAAGAGCGAAGTATTTATCTCCTCCTAAATACCTCGCTCTTTAGGCTAAAGTATTTTTAGAACCCCTCATATGTGTAATAATCTCTGTTGGTTTTAATGCTTCTCCTTACTTTCAATTGAAAAAAACTTTTTCATGTTTGTATTTTCATTGTTTTTTTTTAATAGTAATGCTAGAAAATCCTGCGCCCTTTTCATTGAATTTCTCTTCCCCCATGAAATATTCCTCCAAGGAAAGATCCTCCCATATAAGATCCTCCCCTGAACCCCACACCCAAACCAAAAAAATCCCCCTGATAACGTCGGTACACTTCCCAGTAACCATTACTGTATGTAAACATTGGTCAAAGTTTGTAACTTGCAGCCCCTCCCCCAGGGACTGTCGGGGGTAAGTCATCCCCTAAGACATAGTTATTATGGTTTTCGACTATGCGGAACAAAATGGCTATCTCAAAATTTTGATCCATTGACTTTGGGAAAAAAATGAGCGTGGGAGGGGGCCTAGGTGCCCTCCAATTTTTTTGGTCACTTAAAAAGGCCACTAGAACTTTTCATTTCCGTTAGAATGAGCCCTCTTGCAACACTCTAGGACCACTTGGTCGATACGATAACCCCTGGGAAAAAAACAACAAACAAACAAATAAACACGCACTCGTGATTTGTCTTATGGCAAAAAATACGAAATTCCACATTTTTGTAGATTAGGAATATTGTAGATAGATTATTATTATATTGGAGATAGATTAAATATTGGAGATAGTGGGAAAAATGCAGCTTCTATCAGTTCTGAACTCCTTCGTGCTAAGTAAATTGCTTAATATCCCACTGTCTCATAATGGTAGTACCTTGTAGTCGGGTAGTTGCTCTTCTGATTATTTTAGAATGTAAGGGGGTCGAGAATATAAGGGGGTATGAGATAGAGTATTTAAATTAGCAATTAAGTCCATATAAAACATTATTAATTTCTATTTTCAAGAAAGGTTCCTTCCCTTGGTTCATCTTTTAGAAAAACCTGCATAAGTTACGTCATAGTAGGATTGCCAAATTTTGATATATCACCAATACCAATAAGAGATTCGAAATAAGAGTAAAGTTGTTATTACTGCAAGATTTGTAACTTGGAAAGTCTAACGCATGTATATTTTATCTGTAGAGGCTTGTAACTTTTTTAAGAGTTAGAGCCTCCTCTGGGAAGTGGACCAGACAAGTATGGCAAATTTAAGCACTAACTAATAAGTAGATTTTGAATAGCGCTTTTCCTAAAAAAAAAAAAAGAAGAAAAAAAGCCTAATTTGAAATGCCTTGAGCGATAATGTGGCTAGCCTTTTTACTAGTCTATCTGAAACTGAGTCCTTCCTTTGGCAAAAATTTTACTTTTATTCTTCTACAAAATAGAGAAGAGCCTTTTAAAAAAAAACAGATTTTCTGTAGTCTTCAACTCCTCAAAGGATAAAATGGATAAGAGAAAAAAGAGCAGAAATGAAGCCATAATAGGGTTCTTTTAAATTCTTTCCAAGTTTTTCAGTTGCCACATGAAATTTTAATGCAAAATCTTGATATACTTATAATTCTCAGTCCCTCAGCTAAATAAAATAGCCCAAAACCACCAAATGGGCTGTAATTTGCGCTAGTTTCGAAACACTAAGTTCAGACACACTGGAAACTCGGCATCACAGCCATTTATCTTGCGAAAAATTAGGTTCTTGTGTAGAAAAAATTCGGCGCCTAGGTTTAGCTTGTGTTATAGCCAGAGACTTTAATTGTAATTTGTTTCTCAGGCGTCTCCACGTACTACTATAGTTGCGTGTATTAGATAAGATGTCCAATTTTACGGATATTCCCACATCTTCGCAAACCTCTAACTTGGACCATGTTGCTGCATCTTGAAATCTAACCGCCAGTACAGTTAATGTTATATTTGATTATCAGCTTTCTGACCCCTTACCTATAATTTGCATCTTTAGTTTCTCAAAGTAGTCCACTAGCACGTGATTCCTCAGCGTGGCGGTATCGTCGTGATTGGTAAGATTGACGAAACTCAATTTATCGAGTCGGTTGACTCGATTCCAAGTAAAACTGATGTCCCATTTCACCTCCTCCAAAAGTCACTCCAATTGCCTAAGAATGAGGTCCTGATTTGTCTTGATGTACATTTTGCTTAAATATGTCATGCCCTCTACTTTGCCGAAAAAAGAGCTGTCTACATGCAACATGTCTTCAAAGGAATCGTTCCTGATCCAGATCTTTTTACTTCATTTGGACAAGCAAAGTTTTGGTTTTTTATATGGAAAGAGTGCGGGCGTCCCCACTACGGGGCATTTAAATGGCATACGGGTTTCTATCAATCAATCAACCAATATTTATCAATTCAAATTAAAAATAAACAAAATAATAGTATGCCCCAGCAGAGAGCAGAGCTCATAAGGCTGGGGCAGTACAAACGCACATAAAAAAACAACACAGCGTCTCGTCATACTAATAATTCCAAAACAAGAGAAAAAAAAAACTAAGACAAAAAAAAAACATACAAGGTAGGAGATA
This sequence comes from Artemia franciscana, assembly GCF_032884065.1. Taxonomy (NCBI): domain Eukaryota; kingdom Metazoa; phylum Arthropoda; class Branchiopoda; order Anostraca; family Artemiidae; genus Artemia; species Artemia franciscana. Next base: position 26,063,247 of record NC_088866.1, read on the forward strand.
ATAGAGGAGGCCACCCCAGCGTGAGAACACCACATCAAAATACATACTAAAATCTATTATTAATCAATCCCGACATCCAGCCAAAGAACTATTTTTGAAATATGTTTTTTTTCAAAGAGAATCGACTTGTGAAACTTCGGGACATTTCTACTAAGTTAAGTTTATTTACAATATGAGGAATCTGGTATCAAACAGTTCGTGGTAACGAACTGTAGTAAGGAGCGACCCGGCTCAATAGTAAACAAAACTCTAAAAAACGGAATTTCGATGCTAAAAGATATATCAAAAGAATTGGATTTTTATGCTGATTTTAAATATAAAAGTGTCATAATATTTAGTCTTTGTCATCAAAAGTTACGAGCCTGATAAATTTTGCCTTATTTTGGAAAATAGGGGGGTAACACCCCTTAAAAGTCATAGGATCTTAAAGAAAATCACACCATCGCATTCAGCGTATCAGAGAACCCTATAGAAAAAAATCCCTATAGGGGATGGCTACGCAAGTTTTATATGAAAGGAGGAAACTTAAGAAATGTTTTTTTTTTTTCGTGTTTCTACTGTTTTTAGGAAATTATCAACGCTATACCTAATTGCAAAATTGGAGATATTTTTCTTATAACCCAGTGTTGGTACCTCGAAGGCAGTTTTCCTGTTGGTTATAGCATTTGCCATCGATAAGTACCGAGAGAACAATTTTCTGATAATACCATGGTATTGATGGTAATTACTGGTACCTGAGAATTAAAACTTAATTGATTGTCACAATTGTATATTGAAGAATTTTCCTGGTTTACATTGTGCAAATATTTTGATTTGTAAGACTCCTGTAATTTAAAAAAGAGGAAAATATTCAAAATTTTTTCAGTGATGCGAGAGAAAAAAAGAGGGTGGAGGGAGATTTAATTTGTGGTGGTTTATGTTTGCGTTAAGTTTGAATTAAGTGCACATTGTACATTATGGGCGCTCTAGGCTTGTCTCTTCCTTCATAGTAATTTTTGTTTTAAGTATGACTTTTTATATGAGTTGATTTTTTCTCGGGTTAAGTTCTAATATCGTTATTCACTTTTTATGAAGTACTGATTCGGATTTACTTCCGAAAAAGGCAGTATTTACTCTTGGTGATAAAAGAAACCCTACTGCAATAACAAACTGGATGGTTAAATTTTATCTGTTTTTTTACTTTTTAGCCAGAGAAGCTGCTGCAGCTGCAAAACAAGCTGCAACATCAAAAGCTCTGGGAAGAAGGTAAATGCTAGTATCAAATTGGAGTATTTTTTATTTTCTACATTCTCAGTTTGCATTACAAACTTGTTTTCGAAAACAATTTGTTTTTATATAGTATTTGTAGGCGATTTCTTTTATGCCGGCCTCGCATTGGTTGGCCTAGGTATCCAGTTTACATTTTTTTTTCTTTACCTTGTTAACCCTTGGGTAAGGATTTGGCTGTTTTTGTGTTGCTTGTCGGGTACTTTAAAATGCATAAGTATTAGCATTGTTGGACAAGATTTGAAAAATAAAACTGGAATAAAGATAGAAATGGTTGTTTTTAATCATAAAATGAAGCGTTCATAAATATTGTTTTCTCCTTGATTAATTTCAGTTTCATTTGTTTTTCTGTCGGCTGTGTAGAATTTTTCTCAATGTATCAGATGATGTGGACCAATGGTAAAAAAATATTTTTGACTAGTCGGAGGAATCTTGCTGCATGTCGTTAAATGGCGCATTTGTTGTCTGTGCAGAAAAAAACAAATTTTGTTAACCTTGATTAAGAGTGTCAACTTGCTTTGAATCGCCAGCAGAATAACCTCTGCGAGCCGTAAGCCTGTTTACATAGCATACACAAGGTAAGGCAATTTGAAGCCGTGTGGTAAATGAAGTAATAGTCTAAAGGTATACTTTTCTTTTTTTTTAATATTCTGCGAGTCGCAATATTTATTACCACTTTGGTTGTCTTTCTGGCATTAGACCGGACGGCGATATCGAATCGAAATAAGATCTCGAATCTTTAAAGCTTCATTGATCAACGACTTGGATGTGAATTTGTCTCAAAGGGGGAGGGGGATTAGAAAACTCAGATTTTTAAGGAACA